>NC_089754.1:509935-714935 GCF_040412425.1 Macrobrachium rosenbergii | reverse complement strand
AAAAAACACGAGCCATTTGTTAATACTACTGGTGGCTAAAGTGCAGCCTGTCCTTCATAAAAGGAAAGAGGAATTTGAGATTTATCTTTGAGGAGTGTTTTAATGAGCCGTGAAATGGTTTATCAAGAGGGTGCATTCCATTTTTAATTCTGAGATGGCTGAGAGTTTCATACAGCGCTATACGCTATCCAGAAAACTCGATTGCTCCGAAGAAACTCCGGCGCATTTTTTACTTGTTTTCTAATAGATGCCACGGCTATCTTTTCTAGTCTGCGGCGTCAGTGCAGAAAGGAATGAAAACGTCCGATTTTCCTCCCGAATAAGTTTGGGTTGTTTCAGTTTGAATTCATGATAAATTTAGTTGAGTCGTATGACCTGGGCTAAGATATTCTTTTTATCTCTAATTTTGATGATGCCTCCCCCCTATGAGAGGTATTAGTTTTGGTGAAAAATGTGACAGTATGACGCTTGAGGTCTCTTGACAGTATTTCTTCTAATATCGATATAAGCGGTGTTTCGTGTTTGTGGTGGCTAAGTTCTTCCTTACTGGCATTGTCTCAAATGCCAGTGATTACTTCATAATCCTTTGTAGGCTTCCTGAAAGATGGTAAACTAATTCCTTGGGTTAACAGCCTCTCCAAGCTTCTTTTAGTTTTTGTGCTACCTGTTGAATCTTTGCTACTTAACACAACACCTTGGTTGAGTGACATTATCTAAGAGCCTTTGAATATAATGATGATAAAAGAAAAAAAACTGGAATTTATCAACAAATTGAAATCGAGAGAGAGAGAGAGAGAGAGAGAGAGAGAGAGAGAGCATAGAGAGAGAGCATAATAAAGTGAGAAGGTATAAGGCTAAACTTTATTGTTTTTTTAATCTTTGTTTATTGCACATCGTTTCCTTCTTTCTCAAACGTTTCAGCTGATATTTTTCTGTGGCCAGCAGCGCTTTGCAGACTACAGTCCTTTTCGAACTCGTTGATCATGCAAAGCCAGTTATGTCGAATTGAATTAGTTTCAAAATCTAATGAAAGCGAAGCCTTCCGATTTCCATTTTTTTTTTTTTTTTCATTTTCAGAAAATCACGTTTCCCAACTTCAGCCGCTTCATGAAATTCTACTGCGTTGTAGGCAATGCTTCACAGAACTCTTAGCTCTGACATACACATACACACAAGGTGCTGTGCTTACGAAGAAACGGGAACATTATCTTCACGTTACCCTCGAAAAAGGAATGAAATTCTCATTACCTCATCCAGTGGTACAAGGTGGCAGCACTGAGCCTTAAAATTCTCAGTTTGTTGAGAGGCCACAATTTGACACTGCCCGGTACCAGAGGTCACTTCATTCAATTTCACTCAGATATGCTTTAGCCCTAATTTGCATGTATAGCACCACGCAACACTGTCATAGTTTTCTTTACTCGTCGTGTTATTGAAATGTGTGTTTTCAGCTTATTATTTTACTCGTGTGCATTATTCGTCTACAGTTCTTGCAATTCCTTTTTATACATATGTGTTGCTTGTTCCTCTGAAGGTTGCCTTGAAATTCATTTGTCGTTTAGGTCTGTTCAATAGAAAAAACATTATAAAATCAGCCTGACGAAAAATAGATTGCTCTATGCATTCTTTCTCGTTCGTGAGATTCTTTCAATTTTCCAGTGTTCCCGTTCGTTGGTTGGTGAGATCAAATGTTTGGAAGGCAGCAGAATTTTACCAATAGATAGATAAATGTGTCTGTAGATACATAGGCCCTTGTCTGGCTGTCCTGACTAAGAATCGTGAGCAGCGTGTTGTATTTGGCTGAAAATATAGGAATACCACCCAAACATCATTCCTGAAAAGTTGTAATATCTATCTTCGTCGCTAAAAATTCAAATATGAAAATACGTGCTTTGCGTCCAAATAAAATTTGTGAATATAATGTTTAGAAGGAGGTGCATATACAAATAGCCTTTAGTGTATGATGCCAATTTTTTTTTCATTATACAAATACTTCTGGTGTTATGGGGTTTTGCATCGTGAGATATACAAACCCTGTATATCATCCTTGTTCATGAAATGACTTTATTTTTCCCGTTACTACAATCTAATAATTTCGTCAGTACCATTGAATATTATAATTCAAACAAGATGTTATAATTCAAACAAAATATTACAATTCAAACAAAATATTATAATTAAAAACAAAATATTACAATTCAAACAAAATATTATAATTCAAACAAAATATTATAATTCAAACAAAATATTACAATTCAAACAAAATATAGTTAAAAACAAAATATTACAATTCAAACAAAATACTATAACTCAAACAAAATATTATAATTCAAGCAAAATATTATAATTCAAACAAAATATAATTCACACAAAATATTACAATTCAAACAAAATATTATAGTTAAAAACAAAATATTACAATTCAAACAAAATATTACAATTCAAACCAAATACTATAACTCAAACAAAATTTTATAATTCAAACAAAATATTATAATTCAAACGAAATATTATAACTCAAACAAAATACAACTCAAGTATCAAACAAAATACCATAATTCAAACAAAATATTATAACTCAAACAAAATACTATAATTCAAACAAAATATTATAATTCAAACAGAATATTATAACTCAAACAAAATATTATAATTCAAACAAAACAAGTGTGACAAGAGTGAATGTAGACAGTGTTGCATAGCCTTCCGTCATGCTCTTTTTTTTCTCTCTCTCTCTCTCTCTCGGGATTGCTTCCTTATTTCTTGCTTTAAAAGGCAGAAGTAAACGGTAAAGCAGCTAAAGATTAAAAAAGCGAAAATTTCCCCATATTTTCTATTTTCTATAATTTCTATTGGTGTGCAAAAAGCAAAAATCATATAGTACATGTACGGTGCATATAAGATCTAATGACACTGAATTTCGTTGATTTAAGCTATACCATCACTTACTTAGGGCAACTGGAATGTTTTAACACTTGGAGTCGGAAAAGTGGGAGAGGGTTCTGGGTTATGGTTGGGGAAGGGGGGTTGACTCATAGTTCTTCGTTTTTAATGTGCTTTTTTTCCCATTTTTATATGGGGTAAGCACGATGCCTTCTTTGGAAGGACTTTGATTTGGCGGTGGGGTAGGCCGTAGCCTCGATCGGCTGCCCTGCCTGCCATCGCTAAACCCCGGTAACGAATGTGTACATGTATTATACCAAATCCCCAGCTCCCTTTCTCCCAGTTTATGTTAATTATTCTCTGCCTTCAATCAGAGTAGAAAGATAAAGTTATTTATTTTCTATATAGACTGAAGTATGTCATCCTTATTGTTAATTACGCAAAGTACAGCTTTAATGTCTATTTGAATATGAATGAATGAGAAATTAAAAGTCACCGGTAACGCGACTGTCAGGGACATAAATGCCAGTGCCAGTTCGTGAGAAACTTACAAATAAATAGATAATTTCAATTTAAAACCATTTAGAGTTCATTACAAAACTGAAACAGCAGAATTAAGACTTGACCTCTTTAGGGAGACCAGCTTCTGAAATGACGCTAAGAATGCCACTGCATCCTATATAATATCCTCTTCAGGAACCTCAGCAAGGATATAGCACCAGCCATCCTCACCATGAACCTCAGAAAGGTATCGATTCTTCGGATCTAAAAGACTCTGGCATTCAACCAGCAAATGCCTCTTCGTCAAGAGAACCAGATTATTCATCAAATATTTATGGTTTAAGTGGGTATGTCCTGTGTGCGTTCGGCATAATGACGTCTTCCATCTCCTAAGCATATTTGCATGCTCCAAGGTCTTGACAGGTGCCTCGTACTGAAGCTTTAACATAAGGGTAAATCTTTACATAAAAGAGGATTTCTCTTTGGATGTGTCTCAGCCGTTGCCTTGTCATTCCTTTTTTCCGTCAGCCACTTCATAACCACAAACTCCCACATGTGCTGGGAGTCAGCAAAATATTATTTTTAACCCCCTGATTTCAATGATCTACAGTACTCTTGTAGAGTGTGGCATTCATCTTTATATAAAGACCCACAATGCGAGTAACAATAAGTAACCAGGCTCCCCTCGTCAGTTGCAGTAATAGGTTAGTAGAATTCGACAATTTTAAAATAAAAGGGTTGACAGAGTTAAAAACCCCCAAATGCTTGCAGAACACTTGGAGAGCCACAGAAAAAACTGAAATTGCCCTGATCCATAGTTGATATTTTTTTCAATAGATTTTAAAATACCATATAATTCAGCTGTAAAAATTTAGGTAAACTCCAAACCCAACACCATCGGATTTAGAGCCTACAGTGAAGATAAAATTAGAATTATGATGTTCCTCAGCACGATCCATGAAAATGCAGTGTAATTCAGCCTCATATTACATTAAAAACACTCCTGGCAAATTCCATGGGGGATTTACTGGCGTCTTGCGAGGAAGGACTTCACTACCAATTAGATTAAAACCATAAACATAATCCATAAGGCTGGGGAGAGCTAGAATGTGCCCCATAATATCTGAAATACTTCTAACTAATACCAGTTTTAAGAGCCAAAGCCTTTGGAATTCTTTGTAGTCTATACCTATGCTTGATGAGGGAGGACTGGGTAATGGAGATTTAGAGAGAGTTCCTCAGCATCGATCAGGAGACTTGGTATTGGCAGTAATTTAAAAGCCTCTATGGCTGTCCAGATTCCAGCAGGGTGAATGGAATCTAACATCTCAGCCAGCTAGAGGTAAGTGACAATTATATCTTGCAACCATTTAAGAGTTGAGATCAAACAAGTAATCTATATAACTTCAGTGGTGTTTTAAGATCTGAGCTTTATGAAGAGTGGGCAAAAACTTTTAAAATATTTAAAGTACCTGAACAATTATTTTTCCAAGTCTTCAGATGATTAGTCCATGTCAAATTCTGGTCAAATATTAAATCCAGGAAACGAGTCTCTTGTAAACAACAAATTCATTTAACTTTTAATATAGGCATTAGTATCTGGATGCACTTCCCTAATATAGGAAAAATACAATATGATCATTTTGATCACAGAAAACTTTTCATAGCAGCCCATCTGATGATTTTGTCAATTGCAAGTAGAAGTTTTCTGTCCACTACTGACATTCTCACTCCAGCAAAAGATACTGAGAAATCATTTATAAAAAAGAATATGAAGGATGCCATGGGGAAGATGTTCCACTTTCAGAATGATCAAATAAGGTTGCACTCAGCATACATGAAATCTGCTTGCTTTCCTGCACTGGCTCCTTTTAACATGTCGAAAACATTTTCCTGTTCTTCGCTAACATGTAATAGCACAAAAAATCTTGTGGAATGGTTAATACACTCTCTCTTCTCATGAACTAATTTTGCATGCACGTGGTCTATTGGCTACTTAACACTGATTGCAGTAACTTTTCACAACTAGTGTGCACCTAAGCAATATTTCGACACGTACTTACACTGTGGAATTGGCTCTTCTCATGCGCCTAAAATGGAGGGAGTATGATACCGGACTTGTCTCCAATTATGCAGACCAGCTTAGCAGTTCCTATTCTGCTGATAATTGCGGAGCAATTTCATCCTGATAAGATCACCAGTTGCTACGAATGTCCATGGGATACTTACTTGATTCTGGGCTGCAACGGATGAACGCAGGGGTTCTTTACATTATCAAGAAATCTACTGTATTTATTACACATCTGACTCACTATCAGGGCAACTTTGTAGACAAACAAAGCAAGAGAAACATTGTGGCTTAAGGCCTTCTTCATGTGAGGGAAGATTACATAAACTCAAAGGTTCTCTTAACTAATTATATTTACGTAACAAACACAGATCAGAAGAATGACGAATTACTGGGCAGGTAATAATAAGGGCCTGCTAAACCTTATTCCGGTATATTACCTTCATCAAGATGACAATGTCCTCATTTGACAGGGCGCCGACAATGGAGGAGGGAATTTAGGGGGCCACTACAAAGGTATACTGGTTTAAACCTCTCGGTCAAACATGTGGAGGGTTCAAGGGTCAGTCAAGGGTAAGGACATCTGTCCTCGGTGGAGTTCTGAGCGCTTCTCTCTCTCTCAATTGCCGTTGCATCGTCTATTAATAACCTCGGAGATTACGCATTTGTCACGTTTTCTATCTAGAGCACATTGCATCTGGTTAAACCTGGTGGAGGGTTTACCATGGTGGACGGCACCAACTTTCTCTTTTTTTTTTTGGCTCCTCCTTTGCCCATTGTCTGACGCCTCCAATAAGGCATGAAGGTCACCTGGAAACAAGGCCTTAGGCAGTCATTTGAACAAAGAGGAGGGTTTAAGGGCTTAATCATTTTGGGGAATGAAGGAGATAGTTTACGAAGGGGTAAGTGTAAACCCACAGTTCTAGTAATTAAAATAATTGAAATTAATTTTATTTCTTTCTCAGTTATATTACGGATGTAAAAATGGGTAAGGTTGCTTGGAAAGAAGTTCCATTCATCGTATATATATATATATATATATATATATATATATATATATATATATATATATATATATATATATATATATATATATATGAAATTTTTATCACATTGATTTATATACAATCATGAAGCTACAAATGTCGCTTAATATCGAAATCCACGCTACCTCGGTAGGTTCGTGTCCCCACGATTCCAATTCATTTATCACTTATATAAATTCCCCTTCGGCGACAATTCTCCAACGGAGATATACCGAGGTAGCGTGGATTTCGATATTAAGCGACATTTGTAGCTTCATGATTGTATATATATATATATATATATATATATATATATATATATATATATATATATATATATATATATATATATATATATATATATATATTATTATATATATATATGTTGAACATTTTTATTCAAGGGTTGAATTAGAGCTCAGAAATTCACTGACCCCTTTGTGCAAGGTGATGGTAAATCTCAACGAAATTTTTTTTTTTTAAGGTTTACGCATCGACACGAGTTTTCTTTTTTTTTTATTCTTTTTTTAACATTATAAACGTTCCTAGGCTTTTCAGCCTGTTTATTCCTTTGGAACATGTAGTGAGTGGTGACTGCATTAAAAAAAAAAAATATTAGTCACTGACTGTCCTTGAAGTCATGCAATATATTTTCGAGTTGGGTGTTGTAGAAGTAAGCACAAATGAATATAAATTATTTCTGTTCCCATTCAAAGAGACCATTTTGTTTTAATAACTACCGTATTTCGAGAAAATATGTTGGTAATATCAACGAACTCTTAGGTGTACTAGTAGCATCAGATTATAGAGAAAACAGTAGCCAAATCGTTCTGAGCAAAATTTCTGAAAATCAGTATCCAAGATCAAAATCACATGATTTTCAAGATATGAAATGCGTGTGAACACAGGGTATGTTATGACAATGATATAACAAGTAAAAAATGAGCCGAAGTTTCTTTGGCTCAATCGAGTTTTCTGTACAGCGTATAACCAATGCCACCGAAAATAGATCTATCTTTCGGTGGTGTCGGTATAATGCTGTATGAACCGCGGCCCATGAAACTTTAACTACGTCCCGGTGGTGGCCTATCCTATGTTGTTACCAGAAGCACGATTATACCTAACTTTAACCTTGAATAAAATAAAAACTGCTGAGGCTATAGGGCTGCAATTTGGTAAGTTTGATGATTGGAGGGTGGATGATCAACATACCAATTTGCAGCCCTCTTGACTCAGTAGTTTTTAAGATCTGAGGGCGGACAGAAAAGTGCGGACAGGATAACGTGCGGACGGACAGACAAAACCGGCACAATAGTTTTCTTTTACAGAAAACTAAAATCGAATGGACAACAAACTAATAAAAGTCTTTTTATCTTCAAAAATAGCTAACATATATATACAATACAAAATCATCACGCGTATGTAGCTGAAAGGACATTTCACCTGGCGTCAGTGATCATGTTCTTGAAATGTGTGAATTTTGTAAAATGGGGAGAATATCATATTTTCTAATGAAAAGGAACTGTTTTTTTTTTTTATATTAAGAGAATCAGTATTCTCTTACTGCATTTAATCTGTGCTGGATATCACTTGGGAATGACGAACTTCACAGAAATCATGGTTCGTTCATGCGCCACAGCATCCAAGTACCTCTCTTTAAAGCACTGTCATCCATTTCCTCTCTTCACTTCTGGAACACTGAACGTGCAAAAACCCAAGGATTTTTACTTCATTTATTTTGCCATTTCAGCAGCAGCAATACAAATAATTTGAAGATTCTTACACTAACACTGATGATTTTTAGTCGGCGCCGAGGAGAGAGAACGCTGTTTTGCCTCCAGGCACCGCCCAAGAAGAAAAAGTGTGGTCACCTTTGACTTCAATAGGTTCCTTTGTCATTTAGTAAGCACTTCCGCACAAACTACATTAGGCTTCCTTTACCTTGAAAACATTGTGTTTTCACCTCAGACCATTGTTCCCTCCGGGGATTCAAGTGCTGTACCGCTCACTAAGACTGTAGGTGTCTTTTGTTCAAACAGGCAGAGACCCATCCTCCTTTTGTGGCGTGTTACCTTCGCCAGTGGACTCACAGCAGCCTTTATATACATACATACATATGCACACACACACACACACATATATATATATATATATGTGTGTGCATATATATGTGTATGCATATGTATGTATATATATATATATATATATATATATATATATATATATATATATATATATATATATATACTGGAATTGGGGTTGATGGGGTTCTTCAGGTACTTCTTGAAATTTTTATTGCGGGTGTGTTGAATTACCTGGTCGCTAAGAAAATTATGAATGGGGTAGAGACTTCAAATGAAGCAAAAGGATTCTTCAGTTTGGATAAGGGAGACATAGGACTGCGCTGTCAGAGTCATGAATCTGGAAATTGTAAGACATGGGACAATCTCAAGAAGTTTCTGAGGACAGCATATGGGACGGCTGGAGCCAGTGATGCAGTTCGAGACCTTAGGTCGTTCTTTAAGATTCGCAAGGGCCATGATTCTTTGGTTATGTTTAGTTCCAGATGCTTTGATGCTGTGAGAGATTATTCAAAGAAATTAAGAGCTTCCAGTTGGGTAAAGGGTAACAAATTTTCTGTGGATGACCTAGAGAAATTGCTTCAATTCGCATGTATGCTTAATGATGTTCCTGATGTCTAAGTAGATAGTTTTGATGAAAGGATAGCAAAGGGGTCTGATGAAGCCTTGCTTTTCTCGCAGGTCCGCAAACACCTGTTGAAGTGTCCTGCTGTGGCTAGCACTTTCATAAGTGAGATGCCGAAGGCTTCTGGAACTGTTGCCATGCATCTGCCACAGGGTGATTCTAGTTTCCCTTCTATGAGGCTGTGTGCCAAGACAGATGATAGTAGGGGTTCTATGGGTTCAATGTCACAGGTCCGTTGCTTTAACTGTAATAGGCGGGGACACACCAAAATGTTTTGCAAGGTGAGATATTGTGGTGCCTGCAGGATTTCCAAGCACGGTTGGTGGTTTTGTCTGGTTGTTAAACGGGATGAATTTAGGAGTGTGCCTCAGGGCTCTGGCGTTTCTAATAGAAGAACTCCTAGAGAGGGTTTCTAGGGACTGGCAGAATGTTTGGAGGGCTGAAAAACAAAAGGGGAAAATGTGATGGGTGTTTCTTGTGATGGGTGTTTCTTGTGTTATAGGACTTCTTGCTGAGGCCATAGAACTGGAGCCAATTGTGAAAGGGTGGGTGCATGGTGTAGATGTCTCAATATTTATTGATACTGGTGCATCTCTTAATCTTATAAATTATGATTTATATTGATCGATGTTGTCAGATTGGTGTTTGAGGTCTACTAAAGAGACAGTGTGTGATGTTCAAGCAAATAGCTTGAGTGTTTTGGGTTGCATGGACGTTTGTTTGTCATCGGGAAGTAAAGCTTTTATAGAGCCACTTTTGGTTTTACAAGGGGCTGCTTTTGGGAATACATTGATATTAGTTCATCCAGCATGCCAGCGAAACAGAATCTCAGTTTGTACGGGGGTAGGCGGTATAACTGTTGGGGTACCTGGGGTTTTTGTCCCGTATGAGGAAATTGATGAGATTAAAAGGGTTCATGATGAGGGATCGGGTGTTGATAACAGCTTAGGGGTTGATACTGAATATGTTTCTGAGGGGAAGAAGTGTTATAAAGGTATTTTATATGAAGATGTGGTTTGTCAGGTAGCCTTATAACTTTTACAAGGGTAGTAAATACAGTTTTGCATGGATTGTTAGGGAAGTCCATTTGCATCTATATGGACGATATCTTGATTGACACTGATTCTGTAGAGGGACATTTAGAGGTCCTTAGGGAGGTTCTTAGGAGGCTTAGGTTAGCAGGTTTGAAAATTAAATTAGCCAAGTGTTATTTCTTGAAGAAGCAGATAGTATATTTGGGTCATGTTATTTCTAAGGAAGGTGTCAGGGTAATTGGGGGACAAGGTTAGGGCAATTGTAGATTTTCCTACTCTCCTAAAAATAAGAAGCAGATTTGTTCTTTCTTGGGCATGGTGGGATTTTTCTGTAGGTTTATGAAAGGTTTTTCCACCCTGTCATCTCCTTTGACAGATGCTTTGAGGGATGATGTACAGTTTGTGTGAGGTGAGAGGCAACAGTTGGCTTTTCAGAAAATTAAATAGGCTTTAATGAGTCCCCGGTGCTGAAGTTTCCAGATTTCGAGCAACCTTTCACATTGGTGACAGATGCCAGTCAGAGGGTATAGGAGCTTGCCTTATGTAGAAATTTGAGGGTAAAATGCATCCCATCATATTTTACAGTAGGAAGTTTAAGACGCAAGGGAGTAATGAGATGTCTATGCGCACGACGGACAAAGAGGCATTCGCAGTAGTGTCTAGTTTGGTTCATTTTAAGATGTTAATGTTGGGCAACAGAGTTGAGGTTCTTATAGATCATAAGCCATTATTGGAAATTTTAATAAGCCAGATCTTTCTCCTAAGAGAGCTAGGTAGTTTTTGACAATTAGGGATTTTGATGCCAAGCTTAGGTATATAGAAGGTAGACATAATGTTCTGGCTGATGCCCTTAGTAGGAGTTTTTATGAGTCAGATGGTTCTCGTGTTTATGTACCTGGGGATTGCATAGACTGAGATATTAGTTTAGTGGAGGCTAAACAGGATGAGGATGAAATTTTGGCAGATGCAAAGGTGTTTCTTTGAGGGGAATTAGTTAGAAAGGGTTATAGGTTGCCTTTTGCAGGTCTAGAGCTAGAGGGTAATTTGTTAATTAGGAAAATTAAATGTAAGCTGAGTAGTAGTGAGGATAAAGGAGATACGACACAGATAGTTGTCCCGAAGAGCCTAGTACATACAGTTTTGGATATTGTTCATTGTAGGTTTGGTAGTCCACATTTGGGTATTGAGAAGACGTATCACAATGTACAGGGGAAGTTTTTTTGGAAGAACATGCTTGCATCAGTGGATGATTTTGTGAGGGGATGTTCAATTTGCAATGCATGCATTGCAAACTTGAACATGGAATAATAGTTACTTTCCGAATTCCGATAACCTCCACAAGACACTAATGTCTTATTCACAAATTCTCTCCCATTATCTGTAATAAGTATCTCAGGAACCCCATAATGACAAATAAACCCCTTGGAAAACGCTACTGCTACCTCCTCTGCTGTCTTATGCTTCAAAGGGAAAATCTCTGCAAACCTAGTTAATTCATCCACAATAACCAACAAATGTCTGTGCCCATAATTAAACTCACATAAATTGGAAAGTATGTCCATATGACCACTTTGGAGAGATTTACTGGGGACAGGAAACGAACCGAATTTACACGAAGTAACCCTCGCTGTTATGTGAGTGGGCCAGTAGGAAGGTAATTGAGGCTCTCAGAATCTCTGCAGGAGGTAATGATGTGAATTGGGATCCGTATATCGCACAGGTTCGGCATAGCATTAATACTATGGTTAGCAATACAATTGCAATGTCTCCCACTGGGGCAGTCTTTGGTTATTCAGTGCGAGGCACTTTCGATTTGCTATCCATTCCGTCTCATTATGATGATACAGTTAGATCGTTGGTCTCTACTGCTAAGGAGAGATATGTGCGCATTGCTAGGAACCTTGAGTTGAAGACGCAGGAAATGGTTGATAGGAGCAATTCAAAGCCAGATAATGTTAAAGTTGCTGTCGGTGACAGGGTTTTTGTGAAGGTAAATGTCAGGAATCAGTTGAATTATAAATTAGGACCTAAGTTTGAGGGTCCTTTTCAGGCTGTGGAAATAAAGGGAATAGGTTTGTTGTTCGAGATGAAAAAATGGGATTGTCCAGGTTGGCGCATACTTCTAAGATCAGGAGGACAGCTTAAAGGGAAATTGATGGGTTCATTCCTTTGTTCTCTCTTTCTCTTGTTTGTCTTATGTACTTTTATTCTCTTTTTATTTTTATTTGCAGGTTTCCCAGAAACGTAATTTGGGGGTTTTGAACATGGGAGGACGCTTGCCCGTAGAGTTTTGAGGATTTTGGTTTGTCTAATTTTGGTCTCTTTTGTTGTTTTTTCCTTTCTGGGACCGTGCAGCGGTTCGGCGTAATTACTTGTTGGAATTTTAGCAATGCTGAGGTCATGTATGTTCAATGAGGTGCAAGGATACCATAGAGTTTTTGGGTTCTGTGATGAGGGTTGTAGTTGTATTTTTTGTTGTTTGGTTTTGGGATCTGGTTATTTATAGGTATCTTTTCTTTGGTTTTTTGTTGGATGCTGAAGTTCTGTTTGCTCGTAACCTTTTGGGTGGCTGTCTATGCCAAAGCATAAAGTGCTGTGGTTAATTTCTTTCATAAGGGCCATTATGGTCTTACATATGGTTTTGGTGACTTTTTTCGGGGGTGGTTTTGATCTTCTGAGGTGTTCGAGTCGTTGTAATGGTTTTATGGTTATATAATACATTTGGTTTTTTTTAGTAAAGGTGATTTTTGTAATTATAGGGACATTAGCTAATGTGTCAATGGCAAGCTTAGTGAGGGTTAAACAAGTGGCGGCAGAATTAGCTTTACAGGGTAAATCTTTGACGGCATTTCGAGACAGTAATAATAAATTGCATGAGGGTTTTGAGGAACTGAGGACATCTTTGAGTGGGTTACTGGTTACTATTGATGGTGTTCGGGGGGACTTAGATGTTTCGATTGCTTTTTCCTCTTCTCAAACTATCTTACTTTCTGTTGAAAAAGAAGCAGTCTTTATTAATGATGATTAAAACTCAGGTTCAAGCAGTTATAGCTGCTTCTCAGGGGCGTATTTTTTGGAGATATTTTACCTTTGGGAGCTCTGGAATCTACTTTGAGAAATGCAGCATATCTTTATGGTTCACAAATAATTTTCACTGGGGGGAATTTGTATCGTTATTATGTGATTTTGAAAGTACGCTTGTCTGATAGAGGGCTACTTGTAGAGGTTCCTGTTAGTGATATGAAATCGTTTCAGAGTTTTATTATCCAGCCTTTTCCTAGTAGTTTTGATGGTTCAATGGCGACATGGGATGGAATAGAAACTATGTATATTTTGGGTGATCAGTATCAGTCCTCTGCTATTCGGGGTGTACTTTAGTTCATGACAGATACATTTGTGGCAGTAGGATTTTTGCTCCTAGGAACATCGACTTGTTAGGAAGTGAACTGTCACTTGTTCATAATCAGACACCCTCAGACTGTGACTTTGCAACATTCCCAAGGGAGTATCAAGTGGCCTCTACAAGGACTCTCACGGCAGTTTTTTGTGCAAGCTGCCAAATCTCCACCCAGTGTCATAATACATCAGATACCTTCTGGCTGAAAGAATCCTGCCTCTTCGATGCTGCTTATTGGCATTGTCACGCCACTCGAAATGTGTCACCTTCCAAGTGCTCAGCAGGATGGTGTACAACTCGAGCACTCGTATCTTCATGTTTTTGTCACCTTCATGGGGAACACAGCGCTATCCTAAGTGCCTTCCCTGAGGGGGCACATAACCAGTGCTGACAAAGGCCTGGCATCAGTCTGGTTTCTCATGGAGACAAGGGGCACCGTGCCCTGAGTGATGCGCTGGTTATGTCACTGGAAGTCGCCAAGTTCCAGTAAAGCGTTCATTTGTTCACTTTCATGGACATGTTGAAAGTGTGAATAATTTGATTTGAGTACAGGTTAGTTATTTCAGGGTTAGATTCCCTTGTGCTCAGATCCGCTTTCTTGGAAGACTTTGTGACTACCTGTGAGGCGAGCTGAAAATTTATTTTTAAAAAACTTGAATGGATTTTAATAATTTTAACACGTACTGATTCTTTTCACTGGTTACCATGCTTGAATATCTTTTTCCCCATTTATTTTTATCTGATATATCTGATTTTTATTGATTTTTTTTATTTTACCATGTTTAATTATGTGCATTTCTCTCGGGGCTGGTATCGTGGGAAAACATCCCAAATTTATTTTTCTCTGTTCCTGTTTTTATAAGTTGTAGTTTTCCCTTTGTTTCCTCAAATGTATTGAATAGAGGTCAATATAAATGGAGGGGAATGTGACTTATCACGACTACGGTTGTGTTTTACTTATTTTGACTCTTTTGTTGTAGTGACTCAACTGGTGGACGTTGATAGCACTATGTTATATTTTTTTCTTGGTTAATTTGGTTAACAATTCTGGGATGCAGATATTCCCATGTCATTCCTATTTAGATTCCAAGCTATTTACCATGTTGGACTACTGAGTAAACTATATTTTAGTAGATATGTTTTTGCTGTTCTTCCTTAGTTCAATTAGTGACTTGGATAACGAGAGAGAGAGAGAGAGAGAGAGAGAGAGAGAGAGAGAGAGAGAGAGAGAGAGAGAGAGAGGAGTTGATGAGATAGAGAGAGAATGTGCTTACCCAGTGAGTAGGCCAGCCATGGTTACCGTGGCTTCTTTAAGATATAAGTTGATTATGACATTGATCTTATACCTCTTTAAGTAGTTTATATATATATATATATATATATATATATATATATATATATATATATATATATATATATATATATATATATATATATATATATATATATATATATATATGGATGTTTGTATGTGTGTATGTTCCAGCATAATTCTGCAATGCATTGAACAATATTTCAACCAAACTTGGTATACATATGAATTACTATCAGGCATAGAATACTGTGGGGGTAAAACATCACTGGCAACAAAAGGGGGTGGGGTATGGGAAGGGGTGACATGTAAAAATAACTGAAAATGACAGATATTAGTGTCTAATCCATAGTTTTCGAGATCAGTGAGATGAATGGTGACACTCCTGATGCCCTTTGAGTCCAAGTTCAGCTCTGATAGGAGTGAGGTGAGAATGGGTGAAAAATAAAATTTCAAAAATGACATATTAGTGTCTAATCCATAGTTTTCCAGGTCACTGAGATGAATAGTGACACTCCCAATGCCCCTTAAGTCCAAGTTCAGCCCCAGTAGAAATGGGGGTTTGAAGGGGTGAAATATAAAATGTCAAAAATGCTAGGCAATGTAACTGAAGCAACTATCTTAACAGGAAAGGGAGAGAGAGAGAGAGAGAGAGAGAGCGAGAGAGAGAGAGAGAGAGAGAGGAAGTGAGAGAGAGAGTAGAGGGGGTGTTAAGGAGAGAGAGAGAGAGAGTGTGTTTTATCTGTTGTCACTTCGAGTTTTTCCAGGCAGCGCCAAGTTGGTCAGCTAATTTATATATATATATATATATATATATATATATATATATATATATATATATATATATATATATATATAATTTTTCGTTACATACGCAAGCGTGATTTTCTTTATAATCACAAATAATAAACCACAAATACCGTTTAGTATCAAATTCATTATTTGCTGGTTTTTACACTTGAAATTACATTAAAAATGCTTCGTTCATAGAAACGAGTACGTGTGAGGCTTTGTTACCCTGAGGTTCACAATTACACATCGCTAAATTCAAGATTGATTATTCCCTGTACCTCTTGAGTCACAGTCAGTCTCTCTGACAACAATCATCAGTTATCCGCACCCTCACCTTGACGGCAATAAACAGGAGAGCAGAATGTGAACTCAGCTGTGGAAGTAAAGATGGTTTTTCATTTACATAAAAGTTTTGTTTTATGAAATAATTTTCAAATATTTTCCATTTAGATTTGTGTATCTTTTCATAGTATATAAAACTTCATTAACCAGGTTAACGAAGGTTGTGAAGCATAATGACTACAAGTCACCCAGGGAAGGAAAGTCCTCTGTATAGTGGAAATCTCTTTTATTGGTGATATCAACCAGCGCAATTCTACATTTCCTGGGTTGATGATTTTATACCCTTGACGCAGACAGAAATAGATGAGGTAGAGATTATCCACATTTTATTTTACTCTGGAATATTATTCCGTTCACTGAAACAAGGAGGATAATTGTCTAATATTATGGTGAGTCAATTGAAGCTGCAGAAGCATCGAAAATTCAAGTTCTTTGGTCTTAGATCTCAGTAAATGATATGAACATGATGTCGGATGGAGCTATCAAGTCACTTTGTTTCATTCACTCCAAAAACTTAAACACCTTTTACTCCATTTCTTTGCTGTCGACCAAACTAGTAAGAGGTTAGAGACTACCAGCTGTGGGAAGGGTAGTCATTCGAGGTGTTCGTACAATGAAGTCTTCCACCCATTAAAAGCAGCAGACGAAGTCTTCCCCCTAAAAAGGCAGCAGATGAAGTCTTCCTCCCCCATAAAAGCAGCAGATGAAGTCTTCCTCCTAATAAATCAGAGGATGAAGTCTTCCTCCTAATAAAAGCAGTGGATGAAGTCTTCCTCCTAATAAAAGCAGTGGATGAAGTTTTCCTCCTAATAAAAGCAGTGGATGAAGTTTTCCTCCTAATAAAAGCAGTGGATGAAGTTTTCCTCCTAATAAAAGCAGTGGATGAAGTTTTCCTCCTAATAAAAGCAGTGGATGAAGTCTTCCTCCTAATAAAAGCAGTGGATGAAGTTTTCCTCCTAATAAAAGCAGTGGATGAAGTTTTCCTCCTAATAAAAGCAGTGGATGAAGTTTTCCTCCTAATAAAAGCAGTGGATGAAGTTTTCCTCCTAATAAAAGCAGTGGATGAAGTTTTCCTCCTAATAAAAGCAGTGGATGAAGTCTTCCTCCTAATAAAAGCAGTGGATGAAGTTTTCCTCCTAATAAAAGCAGTGGATGAAGTCTTCCTCCTGATAAAAGAAGCAGATGAAGTCTTCCTCCTAATAAAGCAGCAGATGAAGTCTTCTTCCTAATAAAAGAAGCAGATGAAGTCTTCCTCCTAATAAAGCAGCAGATGAAGTCTTCTTCCTAATAAAAGAAGCAGATGAAGTCTTCCTCCTAATAAAGCAGCAGATGAAGTCTTCTTCCTAATAAAAGCAGCGGATGAAGTCTTCCTCCTAATAAAAACAGCGGATGAGGTCTTCCTCCTCATGAAAGCAGCAGATGAAGTCTTCTTCCCCATAAAAGCAGCAGATGAAGTCTTCCTCCTGATAAAAGCAGCAGATGAAGTTTTCCTCCCGAAAAATGTAGCAGATGAAGTCTTCCTCCTAATAAAAGCAGCAGATGAAGTTTTCCTCCTGAAAAAAGCAGCAGATAAAGTCCTCCTCCTCATAAAAGCAGCAGATGAAGTCTTCTTCCTAATAAAAGCAGCAGATGAAGTCTTCTTCCTAAT
Source organism: Macrobrachium rosenbergii (assembly GCF_040412425.1). Taxonomy (NCBI): domain Eukaryota; kingdom Metazoa; phylum Arthropoda; class Malacostraca; order Decapoda; family Palaemonidae; genus Macrobrachium; species Macrobrachium rosenbergii. Next base: position 697,227 of record NC_089754.1, on the reverse strand, counting down.
AAAAGCAGCAGATGAAGTCTTCTTCCTAATAAAAGCAGCAGATGAAGTCTTCCTCCTCATAAAAGCAGCAGATGAAGTCTTTCTCCTAATAAAAGCAGCAGATGAAGTCTTCTTCCTCATAACAGCAGCAGATGAAGTCTTCCTCCTAAAAAAAGCAGAAGATGAAGTTTTCCTCCTGAAAAAGCAGCAGATGAGGTCTTCCTCCTATTAAAAGCAGCAGATGAAGTCTTCCTCCTAAAAAAAAGCAGAAGATGAAGTCTTCCTCCTAATAAAAGCAGAAGATGAAGTCTTCCTCCTAATAAAAGCAGCATATGAAGTCTTCCTCCTCATAAAGGCAGCAGATGAAATTTTCCTCCTAAACGCAGCAGCAGATGAAGTTTTCCTCCTAAAAAAGCAGCAGATGAAGTCTTCCTCCTAATTAAAGCAGCACATACCGAGGACTTCATTGATGCAAGTGCGATCGTCAATTGAACTGCCGAGGAGGTCGGATTTTACCCGCATGCCACACAACCTCATGCCAGGAGGACACACGGCTCGTGTCGACCATTTACCTTTGGAAAGAAAAAGCTGACTATCAGATGACTGTCAAACTTACACGTACTGAAATTTATTTCTATTTTACAGACGTACATAAAAATATCTGTGTTCAACCAGCACAAATAACGCATTAAGTTAGTTCAAGTAGAAATCATATAAAGTAATGAATAAGTTATGAAAAAGGTTCACAGACAGATGACACCAATGCAACGTACATCATATTTGTTTGAAAAGTGACAAAATATTTGTGTTCCTCAAACAAGGGTGGAACAAGTGTTCATGATTATTTCCATAGTCATTATGCAACTAGGAAAATATTGATTAGAACCCTGTGGAAAAGCTTCCGTATCTTCACAGGCCACAAAAGGCTTTTGGGCCATGGTAGACTATTTCCAAATACAATAACGTTGGCCATCCTTCAAACTTGATGTCATCTGTATGTCATCAGCAATTTAAAACTGACTAATCGTGCGCCTACTCCAGCCTTTGTGCTTAATGAATCCAATCTTTCTGCATCGTCTATCTACCTCGAACATTTACACAGTATGTGATTAATTTTCAACTTTTTTTTTTTAATTCTCAGAAGGGCACATTCCAAAGCACAACAGAAATTTACAGGTTAATGAATTGAGTGTATATGATTGCCTATGTGTAGCCTCTTGATGGCGTTTTGCAGTGGACGGCAAATTTTTCGTTCCCAAACTTTTGTCAGTTTTACATCAACAGGAAGACAATATCGTGACGGCTTTCTTTCCTTATGACATTCTCTTTGTACGTGTAGATTTTCCTAGTTTTCTTGATTGCCTTATTTTCAAACCATGATGGATAGCCTAATTTAGCAGAACAGTTGCCTATATAACCGAGTTCTTGATCCAGATATTTAGGGTAACATAAACTAAAATCTCTAACAAATAGCCTTACTAATGTTCCACTCTAAATTGCATTATGAAAAGTAAAATAATTATTATTTGAATTAGGTGTACACTTAGCAAACCTTAGTTTTGAAACGACATCAGAGCTGACTATTTCAGACCATTGCAGTAAAATTATTTGAACCTTCGAAAGCTAAAGAATTTTGCATTTTTAAGCTTATGCTTCAAAAATCATCACAAGCAGGGCTTTTATCTTCTTTTCATTTTTCAAAACATGATCGTGCTATTTATGCTAATATTGATAACGATAATAGCCACTTGCTTCATTACCTTAAGATGTGAATGCTGACCTGATCTTGAAGAGCATAGGTCCTGGCTCAACGCATTGCCTCGAAGCTTCAGAATTCCTATCTGTCACAATGCCCTATCCCGCAGTATCTACTAATAACTGTATGAGTCAACCCATTACCTTCTAATATCAGCACTCATTGATGGCAAAACGAGTCGCCACTATTTTGAAAGTACTCAAGCAGAAAGCCTGTCTCACATTTTCCAATACACCAAACCTTACCTAACACCAGGTAAAATACACAGAAACACATCCACATCCTGAGTTCTCTCCCAATGTAATAATCCATATTATGACAAAATTTCATCGGAATCCATCAGTAACTGTTTCAAGAATCACAGTGTGCAGCCACACAAGCAGACAGGACTCAGTACTGCAGAGTTCTTTAAATGCTACGCTGTCCAAGCTATTCAAAATGTCTGGGTTCCCTTTAGACTTCAGTTTCATTTATCGTCTTTGCATATCTATTCGGTCATTACTTGAGGAACCTTTAAGAGTTAAACTATAAATCAATGAATTATCAATTTACTCTCTCGTCCCTCTGTGACTCAGGTGCATATAAGGCAACGTTTAAGAAGCTGTATTTTCAAATGGTGTAACAAAAGAGATTTGTGACTCATGATTAACGACAATAGTACAAAAGAAAGGTCCAAATGTTCGATCCTGTTTATTGTAATTCACGACTGAATTTCGCCACTTTTGTGAATTATTTCATAATTTTCTTTCTTCTCATTTCTATAGCTTACCATTTGTCTGTTTGACAGTTCTAAAATGTATTATTTACATACAAAAGTGGAAAGGGCTCATTAAAATCAGTGTCTCTGAACAGGGATTAAGCTGAGAAGATGATTATTTACACTGAAGCTTACAAGGTCTCAAGTCCACGCATACATATTAAATATTTGTTGGTCAACCAAAGCATGTAGAAAAGCATGCTTGTTTGGCCTTACTGTAATTCGTTCCTTCTCTTCTTCTCAGCCTGATCCCTAGTCGGGGTTCCTGATCTTAAAGAGACCCATTTTTCTATCTTGAAGGGTTTATTTCATAACTGGCTTTGGCAGATGTTTCATGGATGGATGCTCTTCCTGGCCTCAACCCCACCCCCTCCCCCATTGATTATTCGGGCTTGTGACTGGCACTGAGTTGGCCTGTCTCCCTCAACCACCCTCCAATGGCTAATAATTCAATTAGTTATTTTATGTATACTATAGGCACATGTAGACCTAGACGAAAGGACGCATGAATACCTGTATTATCATGCGTGAAACTTTCCAGCCAAGCTCCAGAGTTGTGGCAGTGCAGTCTGACGTTCTCCATTGCAGTGATGTCCATTCCAGCAGTCTCGGTCGCAATGAATATCTGAATACCGTCCATGAAGTCGTCAGCACCACACGTCTTCGTAGCTGGAATGATTCAGGCATTAATGACAATTTTGTTTTTCTCTGGCTCTTTTCTGAGTTCTTTTTTTATTCAACCAGCTCGATGACACACACACAGACACACACACACACACACACACACACACACACATATATATATATATATATATATATATATATATATATATATATATATATATATATATATATATATATATATATATATATATATATATATATATATATATATATATATATATATATATATATATATATATATATATATATATATATATATATATATATATATATATATATATATATATATATATATATATATATACATATATATATATGTATATATATATATATATATATATATATATATATATATATATATATATATATATATATATATATATATATATATATATATATATATATATATATATATATTATTTACGTAATGCCCCAGTTATCCGGATCGTCTTTGTCTGACACTTGATATTATCCAACACACCTGGACCAAGGCCCCAAAGGTATATGATGATACATTTAAAGTTCAAAAAATTTTAAAAACCGTTCTCCAATGGATGGCAATGCTGCACGGCCTCATGAAAATGTTGGTAACACTGCTTACACTCAAGCAGACCGAGAAAGGATTTCGAGGGAGGGGAAGGCCTCGAGAAGTCTCCAAGTTGGGAGAGAGCCTGGGGTCATATGGGCATGGCTGGGCTCCATGGGTGAGAAGAGGCAGTTTGGGGAGGGAGAGAGAACAATAACCAAGTCTGTTATCATCGAAGCCTAAATACAGCAACATAGACACTCCTTTACTTTTATATTTATATTTTATGCCACAGTATTCTTGTTTATATTTCTACCGTATTAACTCATTTTTTATTTTTCAAACCAAACGGTATATGCACTTGTGTGCGTATGGTACGTACGTATGCACACACTCATTCGCTGTCGTCTGTGAACTTGCTACAGCCTGTTTGGTGTTGAAATTCGCATTTGAAATATTTTTGCTGTACAGTAAATCAAGCAAAGCAAAAATATGGTGACATGTAAGTATGTATGTACAGTATGCACTCATTCGATGACATCATGAACTTCTGGAGCCTGTTTGGTTTTGAGTTTTTATGTATCATACAGTAATTCATATTTTATTAAAGGATATGTGTTGTTCTGAGATATGGTATATATATATATATATGGTGTGTGTGTGTGTGTGTGTGTTTGCATAGAAAGAGAGAGAGAGAGAGAGGCAGAATGCAATAACTAAGATATGCTTATATCGAAGCCTAATACAATAATACACGCACCCCTTCACTATTTTTTATATATATCTTATGCTACATTATTCTCATTTACAATGTTTTTTTTACTGCATTTTCATTTATGAACTTCTTTTCAGTAGTGCTCCTCGAATGATTTGCTTTGAACAGTTGCCATCAACTGTAATATCATGATTCACAGACCCTGTGTATCACAAACCAAAAGGCTTCACTTTCAGTAGATTGTACTAGGCTAGGTTTTCAAACAAGATTACCAGACTTATGCCTTGTGTAACAATTCATAACCATCGCTTATACTTAACAAACCACTTACCAAAAAACTGGCGTAATCAACTTCAAGTATGATGCAAACAAACGAATTAGGAAACAGCTGTTTTGCAGCTTTGAGGGATTTTAATTTAAGCTAAAGTATTTTTGCTTAGCTGTGTATGCCCATTTTACATTTATATATATATATATATATATATATATATATATATATATATATATATATATATATATATATATATATATATATATACATATGTATGTATGTATAATTTATATATAATTTATATATATATATATATATATATATATATATATATATATATATATATATATACACACACTAGCTGACCAACCCGACGCTGCCCGGTAAAACTCTGAATGACAGTCTATGGGTAGGGGAGGGGAGGGGAAAGGGGAGGGGTGAAGGGAGGTGGGAGGGAGAAGGGAGAGGCGGATGGGGTAGGTGGAAGGGAAGGGGAAATGAGGCGAAGGAGGAGGGAAGGGGAGGGGATGGAAGGGGGAATGGGGGAGAGGGAAGGGGGAATGGGTGGGGAGGGTGAGGGGGAGATATAGGGGGAGGGGAAGTTGCATTCCTCTATTAGAAAAGAACAAAAGGCATCTCCACTGGAGAAAGACAATAAATAATGAAAAAATATTGTACTTCTACGATACATGCTCATGCATGCCTGTGTTCTCGTGTGCGTGGGGAGAAGGTCTGTCTCCCTTTCAACAATAAACGGACCTTTTATTGATTATGTGAAATGTACTGCACGGCAAATCGGAGGAGAGTCATGCAGGTATCTGATTTCATCAGAACACACAAATTCATAGTGCCTGACCATACTGCCAACTTGTTACTGTACAGAGCTTCAGAAACTCAAGGAAGAAATGGAAGTGTGATCATTAGACCTAGCAGCTGAAATCGAAATGGTGGACTTATTTTGACAGTGTGTGACCATCTAAGTGTTTATTTTTTTCTGTTTGTGTTTGTGAGAATTCGCCGCATTATGTTCAATAAACATGTAAAGACTGACTTTGAAAGGCTTCTCGTATGTCCCGAAATTCTCTGAAGATGGCTAGGAATCGCAGGCGATTAGCCCGCGTTTCGAAAGGTGACTGCACCCATCAAGAAGCGTTAGTGTAGTGTAGTACAAAAACATCTTCACTAGACATTGATTTTTTTTTTTTTCACCCATTGCCTTCATTTGTTACTACTCGCTTCATTCTTTACCAAATTTCTCGAATTCGTCCTGGTTGCATTACGCATATGTGGGATATTTTCTAGAAGTGTTCCTACTCATGTTGACACTGGTCTCCCCTACTATCTAGATCCCCTACGGACTCCGCCCCCACCCGAGGCGACAACAGAAAACTCACAACCATTGTGTGTGTGTCGTTCTTACAACCTCCATCCCACCTAGAATCACTTCGTTTATCGATATAGGTGTTCAGTGTTGATTTTAATTTGCTTTATGGCTGAATGAAAGTAATTCTAATACAGTCAAACACATGTTTAATTTTTTGGATGTACTAAACTGATTATAGGGTTTGCAGAGGAGTTGAATGACGTCACCAACAGAAAAGGTGGTGGATATCCGGCCAAGTTACAGGCGACTCCCATAACGTTACTGAAGAAAAGTGAACAGCACCGGCAAAAACGGGGTAGTTGTTTGAATTTGAGTTATAAGCCTTTCTGGGGTGACATAGGGGCTGCTTGCAAAATTTTGTCTGGGTCTGTCAAGCAGTTTGGATTTTTATAGCATCCAGACAAATATTCAAACATTCACTTTATATATATATATATATATATATATATATATATATATATATATATATAAGAGCCTCGGTGGCTCAGTCGGTAGAGCAGCGGCCTAGGACTTCGTAGAGGTCCGTGGCGCGGGTTCAAATCCGCAGCCGACTGGTCAGTGAAGGCGGACACTTTGCTATCCATGTAGACACCCCGGGATTACGTATGTAATCAATGGATAGGTTTGCTGAAAAGCAAATGGGTGCTACAGACTAATACACGCATAAACAAAGCCACTCCAACATCTGAAAACATAACAGACACCTCACACATCTCGAACTGTCGACCTACCCGCCCAGTTCTCCTCGCTGCTTGGGAGAAAGGGGCTGGGGATTGGCACGATACACGTACACATCATTACCGGGGTCTAAGCGATGTCAGGCAGGGCAGCCGATCGATGCTATGGCCTACCCCAACGCCAAATCAAAGTCATTTGTAAAGAAGGCATCGTGCTTACCCCATATAGAAAATGGAAAAAAAGCACGTTAAAACGAAGAAGAAGAAGATATATATGTATATATATATATATATATATATATATATATATATATATATATATATATATATATATATTACTAATATATATACTAACTCATTCAAAATGGATCGTATCTAGTGGAGTTATTTATTCAAAAAAAGTTACAAGCTTTCTAGGGAATGAAGTCCTGTTAGTAATTGTACTAATGTACAGAACATCTGTGTATGTGATAAAGTCAATATATATACATATATATATATATATATATATATATATATATATATATATATATATATATATATATATATATATGTGTGTGTGTGTGTGTGTGTGTGTGTGTGTGTGTGTGTGTGTCTGTGTGTAATGATCATATTCACTTTAAGATGTGATTCATTCATCACACATCATCACAGGTGAAAAAATGAGAGAATTGCTGTAGGTCCTGCCCGGTTTCGACTTTATTTCCAAGCCATTGAAGAAGGACTGATACATAGTAGAAGAATAACAATATAAATACTGCAGAGACAGTACAAACGAATATACACAACCGTGGAGACTGCGAATCCACAAGCAACAGGCGTCAAAGGGGGAGTGGCGACAGAACACAGTGCTAGTGGTAGAAATACCAGCATACTCAAGGGACAGTGGGAGACTACAAATCTACTGTACATATGACAAGTGTCAAGGCAGAGGGGAAAACTCATTAGTGCTGGTGACCCCGTATATGTTTACAGATATGATAATCCTTTTTCTGGAGCCTCGATGGCTCAGTTGGTAGAGCAGCAACCTCAGACTTCATGGAGGTCTGGGGCGAGGGTTCAATCCCCGCAGCCGACTGGTCAGAGAAGGTGGACACGTTGCTATCTGTGTAGACACCCCAGGATTACATATGTAATCAACGGATAGGTCTGCTGAAAGCAAATGGGTGTTACAGACTAATACACACATAAACAAAGCCACTCCAACATCTTCTAAAAACATAACAGACACCTCACACGTCTCGAACTGTCGACCTAACCGCCCAGTTCTCCTCGCTGCTGGGAGAATGGAGCTGCGGATATGGTACAATACATGTACACATTCGTTACCGGGGTCTAAGCGATGTCAGGCAGGGCAGCCGATCGAGGCTATGGCTGACCCCACTGCCAAATCAAAGTCCTTCAAAAGAAGGCATCGTGCTTACCCCATATAAAAATGGGAAAAAGGCACGTTAAAACGAAGATGATAATCCTTTTTCCATACATATCTACTGCCTTCCTAAAAATGCAAACATTTTACAAATTTGTTTTGAAAATTATAGGGTCAAGTTTATACATGCTTTGACTGACATTCATATTATGGCCATAACTCTTTTATAAAGCCAGATTCAATGTTATTCCTTTCCAGTGCATTATTAGAATACACTGTCTTTTTCTCACTGACTTGTACAAAAATTCCCCTGTTCACCTGTGCATGTCTTACACATATTTTATGCTTTTCTATTTATTCTCTTTACCAGTGCCTTACCCGTCTGGCCAATATAAAAGTTGTCACAAGACTTCCATGGAATTTTATATAAACACCTTTTAGTGTTGTCGGGAGAGTTCTTTATAAGTACATATCTCGTTGTTTTATTGTTCTTAAATGCGACATGAACACCAAAATCCTTAAGAAGTTAAGGGATATCTTTCACATGATTATTATATAGTAGAACAAGCAGATTTTTTTATGTTGTAAATTTGCCGCTTCTAATACATTGTTTAATACACTGTCATGATATTTCAACTTCTTGCCTGCATTCATCAATATATCCAGGGCTACATTTACATAATGCTCTTTAAAACATAGGTTTGAATGCTTTGACCAGAATGAAAATGTACCTAGAAAGAGATATTGGTAGGTTTCCTGTAAATACTGTGTTTAAACATAATTATTTTTATGTTTTAGGTAATCCAAAAAGAGCAGCCACCCATCCTTTTCCATTTCCATAGTGAACTCGATTGAGGGTACTGATTGATTTAACTTAAAAAGAAAGTTATTTACATTTCTGTTCCCTGGCCATGCACAAATTCTGTTGTTAACATACCTGAACCATACTATATTGCGTGGAATGATTTTGTTTAATATTTTCCTTTAAAAAAAATCCATATACAAACTGATTAACATGAGAGATAGAGGGTTTTCCATCACCACACCACAATTTTGTGAGCAAAATTTCCCACTGAATTCACACTTACACTCTTTTACAAATAATTTAATCGGTTCATTTAGAGCACTGGTTCCCAACGTGGGGCGCGCATTAGATTTTAAGAGGGCGGGGAGGGGGGGGGGCCCACTTCGAGAATGAGTTATTAACAGTTAATTTTGTCTAGCAAGTCTGTGTGAATATGAGTGTGTGTATGTGTGTGCGTGTGTTGCGAGTAATACATACTGTGTATCTATAGAATGGATACTTGAAAATACTTGTGCGTATGTACCTACTGTACATGTGTAATTGCATGTGTACTGTATACAATACATTATCACCATCATTACAACCATGAAATGGCTATCGTAGTTAAATTATAGAACTGTCAGACGAAGGAAGAGAGGGGGAATGAACTAGTCCCGACGCGTAAGAAACTCGTACGAGGTGGAGAGGGGGAAATGAACTAGTCCCGACGCGTAAGAAACTCGTACGAGGTGGAGAGGGGGAAATGAACTAGTCCCGACGCGTAAGAAACTCGTACGAGGTGGAGAGGGGGAAATGAACTAGTCCCGACGCGTAAGAAACTCGTACGAGGTGGCGCCAATGCTGCTGCTTGTTGCACCGGCTTCCGCTTCTTGGTGGTGTGAGGGGTGTGGCACACGCCTTGCGTCATCTCTTTCAAACAGTGTGGCTGTGTCTTTGCATACTGTAGGAACGAGTCGGCATTGTTTGATTTCTTTATTAATTATTATTGTTATATTGATTTTTTTTTTTACCTCTTGCGTATTTTTATTGTGTAATATTGCTCTTTCATGAAGTATACCTTAGTTTAACCAGACCACTGAGCTGATTAACAGCTCTCCTAGAGAGGGCTAGCCCGAAGGATTTGATTTATTTTACGTGGCTGAGAACCAATTGGTTACCTAGGAGCGGGAATTACAGCTTATTGTGGAATCCGAACCACATTATAGCGAGAAATGAACTTCTATCGCCAGAAGTAGATTCCTCTTATTCTTCACTGGCCGGTCGGAGATTCGAACTCGAAGAGCTCATTCATAGATGACGTGTTACCTTACAAGGTCCCGTTGCTAGGTAACCAAATGGTTCTTAGCCAAGTAAAATTAAGTCTAATCCTTCGGGCCAGCCCTCTCTGGGAGAGCTGTTAACCAGCGCAGTGGTCTGGTTAAACTAAGACAGGCTACTTAACTTAACTTAAATTCTGCAAGCGTGTTTCATTTCATTAGGTTTCTCACATTTTTCTCCTTCAGCCACAAACCCTCTGCACGAAGCGAGCAGTGCACGCAAAAATCACACTGCAGGGGAGGATTTGGTTAAATCATCAATATCAGCATTTCTCAAAACAGTTCTGGAAAAAGATGACGAAGATGCTCCGGCCATGCCACTCCGTAACAATACTGTTTGCATAAGAAAAGAGGAAATGAGTGAAGGTAAGGAAACGCAACTTGCTGAAAGGCTGAAATCAAGAAAACTCTCAGTACAAATGGAGGGATCGACTGTGAGAGACACCTGGGCCTTTTTACTCACCTACATAAGATATATTGATAAAGGTGAATTTGCTGAACAAATGTTATTCTGCAAATCATTAGAGAGCACCGCTGCCGCCTCCTGTATATACAGTAGACTGAAACACTTCTTAGGCTGTCAATAATACACCAATGGGAAACATAACAGCTTGTGCAGCAGATGGTAGCACTCCTGTTATGATGGGCAAGAAAAATGCTGTCTAAAATGGATGAAAGATGAGAATCGAGAATTGCTTCCTGTGCACTGTGCTATTCGCAGAGAGAACTGACTGTTCTTAATGAGATACTAAATCGATTATGAAATGTATCAGTGCTCTCAAAAGGTAATGCCAAATGTGAGCGTCTCTTCAAGCTGTTTTGTAAATATCACAAGTAAAAAATGCGCCGAAATTTCTTCGGCACAATCCAGTTTTCTGTACAGCGTATAATGCTGTGTGAGCCGAGGCCCATGAAGCTTTCAGCCATGGCCCAGTGGCGGCCTGTCCTATAGCGTTGCCAGACGCAGTACCATGGCTAACTTTAACCTTAAATAAAATAAAAACTACTGAGTCGAGAGGGCTGCAATTTGGTATGTTTGATGGTTGCAGCCCTCTAGCCTCAGTAGTTTTAAAGATCTGAGGGCGGACGGACAGACAAAGCCGGCACAATAGTTTTCTTTTACGGAAAGCTAAAAAGGCATACCATGTGAGACCTTTACTTGACACTGAGGTCAGGTGGCTTTCGAAGGGGAATTGTTTGGAAAGATTCATTCATGGAGCTATTTGATGATGAGCTTAGTGACTTTTCAAATGACTAGCATAAAATGAAGAAGCTCCTGCGAACCGTTGATGATAAAGCATTTGTCAGTTATTTAGCAGATATCTTTGAAAAACTGAACATGTTGAATAAACAGCTTCAAGGAACAAATAAAACTCTTGTTGATGCAAAGGCGAAGATATTTGGAGATATTTGGGTTTATCACATTTATCGAGTTATGTCAAAAACATATTTTTTTCGACAATTTTCACCAGTTTCATTGGCTAAAAACATGTGACCCGACTGATGCTGCTTTACGTGTCATTGTGGATCATCTGGGAATGTTGGCTCTGATTTGAAAGAAAGAGTTTCTGATTTTAAAAAAAAACTGATTTTCCAACGGGTGATGCAGCCAGTGCTAGTGGATTTATCTGTTGTTTCAATGCAGTACAAGGAAGAACTCTCGGAATTACAAAATGATGAGTCAGTTAAAATTTTATTCGATATCAAAGGAGCAATGGCGTGACTTTGTGATGAGACAGAAACTAAATACCCAGATTCAAGCAGCTTTGCAAGAAAACTGTTGCTCCCGTTCCCTTCTTCATATTTAGCTGAATGTGGGTTTAGGGCTGCAAATGATTTGCTGCTGGAGACGAGAAATCGACTGGCTATCTCTAAACGACGTGATTTGAGACTGAAGCTGACTCAAGTAGTGCCTAATATCAACTCTCTCTGCAGCAGGCATGAGGCACGAGGATCTCACTGAGACTAATTTTAGTAATCTTATCCTGAGGTGAGCTCAAATTGTATTTTGCATTTGACAGGTATATATCTTATTTTATTGTACAGTAATTCAAACGATCGAAATATTACAGAAAGGAGCTTAGAATCAAATTATTTTATATTGTATACATTTCAGTTCTCTTTTGTAAGTTTTGAAACTTTATCTGCTGTTTTCGTCTGAGACAATCCACAGATATTTTAATATTTTATTCTCTCTCTCTCTCTCTCTCTCTCTCTCTCTCTCTCTCTCTCTCTCTCTCTCTCTCTCTCTCTTTATCACTAGTGAATACTCTATTATTATTATTATTATTATTATTATTATTATTATTATTATTATTATTATTATTTTAATATCACTAAATATTCTTTTTTTTTTACAATTTCTTGGTAATTTCTTTCTCAGAACTTTATCTGTCCTTTGGTTCTATTATTTCTCTCTTCCATGGAGGCCATGTTCTTTGGAAACTTGTTTAAACTAAGTTAATGGCCTTCTAGGCTTCCTCCCCGTGAACAGGAGTTCACTTTTTGAATGATAAGAATTATGTATCACCCCGGGGGGCATCAGGGTTTTAGAGGTGATCAGGTGGGGCATGACCAAAAAAGTCTGGGAAGGGAACCGCTGAATTAGAGTGAACTTGGAAAATTGGATACCCAGCGATGTGTTTTCTAATAATTCCAATAAATCCTCCAGCAGATCGTCAATAAGTACCTTTGTGAATAGTGGTACCACATCACAACTCACAAGCCTGGATTCACTGTTATTCTGTACACTATTTAGTTTATTTACCAGGTCCACAGCTTCAGAGATGCTAGCAACCAATCGGATAGGAATATCCACTTGGTACTTTGCTGGACTGCAAGATGCAGAACCAACTGATCTAATAGTTACTGGCCTGGCCAGAAAATGTGTTTTGTGAGTTTTCATTTTGCCATACATAAATTCCTATTAAAATGACTATTCACACTGTCTAACAGGCTGATGTGTTATCATCACTCAAAAGACTAGCCACTTTTTCTATATACTCAGTTCTATTTAAAATTACCAGCGCACCTGATTTGTCTGCTTTCGTCATGGGTATATTTAATTTTTTTTATCTCATTGATGGCAAACATAAATCTTGTAGGGAGATTTGTAGTGCCTGACTTTTTCCTATTTCCATAAATCACTCCCCTAACTATGTTCACTTCTGGAAAGGTAAGATTAGGCTACTATCCAAATTGCATAGTCCTTTGGTCATTTCTGGGCTGTTCATACCACCAGAGGGCAAAGAAAAATTTAACTCATAACCAAACACTACCATCACGTTTCTATCTAGGTGTTCGTTTGATAAGTTGGAGACAAATTCATGGTTGGTGGTCCGCAAATTCTTTGGGTCGAAAGTTTCATTTTATTGTCATGCTTACGTTTAAGATCCCAATCACCTTAGTAATATTTGCCAAGGGGATCTTCCCACTCTGGAGGCACAGAGGCTTCAAAATGTCTTCTATTAGTTTGCTTTACAAGAAAACTATTGCGCCGGCTTTGCCTGTCCGTCCCCACTTTATCTTCTGCACGTTTTCTGTCTGCACTCAGATCTTAAAGACTGCTAAGGTTAGAGGGCTGCAAATTGGTACGTTGATCATCCACCCTCCAATCATCAAACATGCCAAATTGCAGCCCTCTAACCTCCTCAATAGTTTTGACTTCATTTAAGGTTAAAGTTAGCCATGATCGTGCGTCTGGCACCGCTACAGGTACCGACAACACAGGCCACCACCGGGCCGTGGCTGAAATTTTCATGGGCCGCGGCTGAGAGTTTCATGGGCCGTGGCTGAGAGTTTCATACGGCATTATACACTGTACAGAAAACTCTACTGCGCCAAAGAAACTCCGGCTCATTTTTTACTAGTTTCATTTTCAATCTGCATATTCCTGTTTCCTTGTTTTCCTTAGTTTAGGAAATATAAATTGTCATTGCAATACCGAGGAAGGTTCACCTTAAATATAAATAGTTCAACAATTCTATTTAGTTTCATCCCTCCCTTTGAAATTCATCACAAATCTCACCCATTGACTTTTTTTTTTATCCCGCTAGAGCTTGATTTCAAAATATTCTTCTTTCTACATTTAGAAATGATTATATAGTGAGAAACAGATTGAGCAATTTGCCCACAATGAATGTTTATTTGCCACTGGGGATGAGAACTTGTAGGATGTATGACCAAACTACTGGATTTTTCTAATTGCTTTTGGAACACATAAAACCCTAAGCTTCTCCTCCGAAACATTGAGGCTCAGAGGACATTGCAAAAGAAAGACAATCATTCTCACATCCATCATCAAAAAAAGAAATAAAAAACTAATCCTCTATATACCTCTGTTAGTCGCTGATCCAGACGGGACGACTAGTTTGGCCTCAGGCAGAACATCTCCCGTGTCATTCCGGCAGAGCAGTCTCAACCCCGTCAGGCCACAGTCGTCGGTTGACAATCCAGTTCCAGTGAAAGAATCGTACTTGGGAAGAGAGGAATCACAGAATATATATATATGTGTGTGTGTGTGTGTGTGTATACATATATATATAAAGTGTGTGTGTCTGTGAATGTGTATACAAACATGATTGCAAATATCATTTAATATCCAGTTCACTCTACCTTGGAAATATATATATATATATATATATATATATATATATATATATATATATATATATATATATATATATATATATATATATATATATATATATATATATATATATATATATATATATATATATATATATATAGCCATGAAGCTACAAATGTCGTTTAATATCCAATCCACGCTACTTCGGGAATATCCCCAGTGGGGAATTTTCACCGAAGGGGAATTTTTATTTAAGTGATAAATGGATCGGTACAGCCGGGTCTCGATCCCTAGACACATCACCTTCCAACAACTCCATTTATCATTTAAAAAAAAAAATTCCCCTTCAGTGATAATTCCCCATCGGGGATATTCCTGAAGTAGTGTGAACTGGATATTAAACGGCATTGGTATCTTCATGATTGTATATAAAGCACGGTGTGATAAAAATTTCATATATATATATATATATATATATATATATATATATATATATATATATATATATATATATATATATATATATATATATATATATATATATATATATATGTAGTGGAGAAGGTATTCACTTCTTGAAAACTCTCTGTAGTACTGCATGCTTTCACTTCCTTAGGAACAAGTTGCTCGACATTTAACTTTGTCGGAGCATACACTTGTGCTCAAATATCAGCTATCTTCTATATTTTCACAAGTGTTTCCTTTTAAAATCTTGGTTTAAATGAAAATTATGTTTCCCCTTATATACATTTATTTTAGTTTTCAAACTATATAACTGTCCACTTTTTGAATGGGCAGTAGTGACCGAGTCTTTATCTTCAAAGGCACATTGTAAAATTCTTGGACTTGGAATCTTTTTCAGTCTTTGGGCATTCAGAAATTTTATATAAGTTCACAAGACACTTCGAGCTTTCACTGTCACCTCTCCACACATCTCACACACTCCCTGCCCTGGTGCCTTTCTCCAACTGACTGGTTCCAGAGTCCTCATATATGTGGGTATTCATTCGATGCCAAAATCTGGTATACTTTCCCAAGTTTCGTCCATTTGGGCTTCATTTTCCATTAATTTTTCAAGTTTATTTATCTGTTCAACGGTTGTTTACCAAGTTAATGATATGGTGCGCAAGAGGTCACCGGGCGAGGTAAAGATCTGGGTTAGTTCTTTTGCCCAGCGCTGTATGGGATAAACACTTTAATTCGTATGGGCAACAAACAGTCGAACTCGGCATCTGGGATCACTTAATTTGTTATCGCCCCTTTTTCTTTTGCTCCAGCTGTCTTTATCAGAAATTTTCTGTATGCCTTTGTGCGTTTGTTAAGATATTTAGTTTATTCAATTACAGGCTCTATTCAACATATATATATATATATATATATATATATATATATATATATATATATATATATATATATATATATATATATATATGAATATATACATACTGAAGGAATTATAATTGATAATTGGTTCATCATCTCACGGGCTCGAACCGTTGACACGAGAGCCAACGATATTTAGTGACGCACCTTAAACCATTCGGCTATCAAGAGGTTGTTGTTGTTGTTGTTGTGGTTCCCCAGACTCTGTTATGCCAGGAAGCCTGCACCGCGCAAGAAGGATACCACGCTTACTGGATCTGACCATAACTGTGTGGTAGTGTGGATGTTGTGTTGTTGTCTAAGGGCTGCCAAGTTAGGGCAATCTACTAAGAGATGTGTAATTGTGTGGGGACTAACTTGGCAGAGTGGACATATGTCTGTTTGGGTGATGTCTATGCGGTGTTTGTAGGTGTTTAGTGATTGGTGATGACCACAGCGGAGTCGAGTCAGGTGTACTCTCTCCAATCTTGAGAGCTGTGTTTCTGTGCTGCTTATGTTGGGTGGGGGGGTGCCGAGTATTTTGTTGTTGGGAAGGTTATTAAGTGCTTGTCTGGTGAGGTGAGTATGGATGTGCTTTTTGTTTTGTGTGATGTTTGTGGGTGGTGGTATAGAATTCAAGATATTTGTATAGTGTCTGTGTGGTGTATTCGCTATTTGCCTGTGTGTTGGAGGGTGGTCGTGAAGGTAATAGCATGGGCTGTTTGTGTTGTTTATGACTGATGCCAAGAATTGTGTGCCTCTCATGTCTAAGTGTTGCCTGATGGTGAGAATCTTGGTTTTGGCGTGTAAGTGTTCTATTGGTGTGGATTGTGCACTGCCAAGGATGATTCTAAGAGCTGTGTTTTGTATTATTTGTAGTTTGTTTAGTTGTGTGTTGGATATGGCAGGGTGCCAGGCTGGGCTGGCGTAGTTTATTATGGAGCGGATGTATTGTTTTGTATACTGTGATGAGCGTTTCTTTTTGTTGTCCAAATGTTGTGCCTGTTAGTGATCTTAGTGCACTAAGATCAAGAGAGGTAATAAGTTGATACCGACTCTGCTGTACAAATTCCCGTCAAACGCAGGTCATTGTAGCTTAATGTTTGTGTACAAAAAATAGCTACGTATTTCAGGCGCACTAATTGGCTGTCATGGTGGAGGTGGGTAGATACCGACACTAGGTACAAATACCTACGTTCGAGTGGGATTTGTACAGCAGAATCGATATCAACTCATTACCCCTCTTGATAGCTAGATGGTTTAAGGTGCGTCACTGAACGTTGTTGGTTCTCGCGTCAGCAGTTTGAGCCAGTGAGATGAAGGCCCACTTATCAATTATAATTTCCCTTCGGTATATATATATATATATATATATATATATATATATATATATATATATTGTCACAACTTAAGCTTTCCACTTGAACCTTTCATTAATCCCCAGCGATGAGGGCAACACTTCATGTAGCGTAAAGTAGATTTACGAGGTGCATAGACAAACCAAAATTTGAATTAAACGAAAGTTTTACTTATTTCAAATAACTTAAGAATATTTCAACAATAATTACAAATAACTACTTAATAACAGTAATAAACAAAAGAATCGTAAGCCACGAGATAATGAACTCAAAGACGTAGCTGTAATGAATTTTGAAGTTAACATTTCCTAGGATTACACAAGGGATAAACAGAAGATAATTTCATACACTTTGTACGGTACAAAAAGCAACCAATAGATGGCCCTAACAACATATGCATAATAGGTGGGTTATTACAACTGCTACGTATTGATAGGGTTATAATAATTACAACATAATGATAGGATTATAATTATTATAATATTATATATATATATATATATATATATATATATATATATATATATATATATATATATATATATATATATATATATATATATATATATATATATATATATATATTTATTTATTTACTTGAGCAGAATTGGATATTAAATAACATTTGTAGCTTCGTGTTTGTGTATAAAAAATCACTGTGACGTGATATAAATTTATTCATATATATATATATATATATATATATATATATATATATATATATATATATATATATATATATATATATATATATATATATATATATATATATATATATATATATATATATATATATATATATATATATATATATATATATATATACTAAAAGGACCTCATTCAAACTGGATGGTATGTAAGGGAGTTTTTTATTCAGAAAAAGTTACAAGCTTTCTTGAACAAACAGTCCACATTATCAAGTATCCGTACGGATACTTGATAATGTAGACTGTTTGTCCAAGAAAGCTTGTAACTTTTTCTGAATAAAAAACTCCGTTAGATACCATCCAGTTTGAATGAGGTCCTTTTAGTAATACTACTAATGCACAGAGCAATTGTGTATGTGATAAAGTTAATATATATATATATATATATATATATATATATATATATATATATATATATATATATATATATATATATATATATATATATATATATATATATATATAGTATATATATAGAACCATCTTTTGATTCTACAGGTTCCATTACTCAAAATTGAAGAGATGGGACTGGAATGGCCGGAGGGACCAGGCCAAATCACAGTGGAGGGTGCAAAACAAATGCCAAAAATACCTTAAATTATATATAAATGTACATATTTACATCTGAGTACAGGCTTTAGGTGGCAAAAAGACACTAAATGATCATTAACAAATAACCACATCTGATCCCAAATATATGAATCATTAAATTAATTTGCATAGTCAACAGACAGAACAAACATTTATAAATGAAAATAAATGCTTAACAGCAGCCATCAAAAATCAGTGAACATCAAACTCAAAATAAAAATGCAAACAGCAAATCATTTCCCGAGCCATACACTTGCTCTACACCATTAAATAATATAATGTAATATGTAATCATTATAATAACCACAATAACACGTTCAATTAAACCAATAAGAAACTCAAAAATAGTCAGCATAACAATAACGGTGACATTCACCAAAGCAGCTTAAAACAAAAACACTGAGGAATTCTGAAGAACTGTCGTGGCAGTCTTTTACTGCCAACCAGGATGAAGATAACCAGACATAATCAGTTGAACCATCGAAAACAGCAATTAGCTGTCAAAACAGGAACACATCCTCAACACGTATGAATTCACCAACTCATCGAGACAGTATTCTACCATCGAAATATCCTCTCGCTGCTACTGCAGAGGTCAAAACACACAGATGTAGAGGACCTCATCCTACCACCAAAGTAAACAGGTCCACTACACCTGTTACCCAACAAAGTGACTTCCCACTGCTCTACCAAAACATGCTGCTGTTGCCTTCTTGGCTGAGTGTCGCCGAGGAACCGATCTGTCTGCCACCCAAAACCTGACTGGCGCTGTCATTCACACAGTGACAGATGCAAACTCACCATCCTGACGAAAACATTGGAGGGCAGGAGAAACATGTAAACTACCCTAACAAGATTTTTCCAACAAAGAAACGACTAAACAAACAAATTTTTTTTTTCTTAACACCACGTCACGACACATCTAAAAATGTCACCAATCCTTTCAGCCAAAACAGAATCAATCCTGGCAAGGTCGCTATTGTAATGAACCATCTTTTGGTTCTACAGGGGAACAGGACAAATCACAGAGGAGGGTGCAAAACAAATGACAAAAATACCTTAAATCACACTGTGACAGATGGAAACTCGCCATCCTGATGAAAGCACTGGAGGGCGGCAAAATAGGGAAACTACCTTAACAAGACTGTTCTAACAAAGAAACGACTGAACCCGACATTTATATATATATATATATTTTTATAAATATTACTGCTGTTCGCCCTCGATGTAGTTAGGTGTAGGAATATTAGGCCAATTGACCTCGACAGAGAACATCTCTGCCGCCGGTAGGGTAGGCAATTTAAAATAACAATCACCGCCTTTAGACAAATGGCGCCGCATAGGCTGGAAAGTTTGTAAACAAAATATGTTAGGGCATTAGGGACCTAAGCCTCAGAGAGGGTTTACGCTCAATGACCCCTAGTTATGGTGGCCCTTAAGCTTTATTCTATGCATTCGACGATGCCTTTGTCAAGGTCGGATTGCCCGGGCGCGAGTATAGGTCCTCCTCTGGAAGAACGGCGAGGTCGGGTCAGTCAGTGAGAGATCCCAGCGGTCACGGAACCAGGGTGACGCTGCGTGCGTGCCGAACGATATTCTTTATTCTTTGTTACTTTCTCTCCTACGTCTATCTTAATTAGTGAATTGGGAAGACTGCCAGAATACGACTCCTGAGGTCCCTCGTTTGCGCAGCGAATCGACGTTCACGGTAAGTCCGATTCTTGTTGAAGCTTCGTCGATTGACTAGTTCTTTTCTGTATTTCACAATTTTTCTTTGTTTTCTTCCTTCAGCCACCACTTAGGTATATGTGTTTACAAAGTCTAGATTAAGCCTAATTATTTTATTGTTAGCTTCAACCCCATTATTCCAGTAAAATACCTAGGATTTAGGGTAAGCAAAATCAGGTTAAATCTCGATGCTTTGATTGCCTCGCGTCCGAATGTTTGGAAGAACCGTTGCGTTTAAAATCAAATTCATCTCAAATATTCTTTGTTAAGGTTAATAACCCTTAACTGGCGACCTTTGGCTAATTAACGTCTGTCTTTGAGGTTAACTTTGGGCTTCAAGTGACAGGTTACGTGTAATCTTGGTTTGCAGGGCCGTAAAATTACGTAAATTGAATAATACATGATCAACCAAGACTCCTCACACGTAACATTGGCGATCTTGCGTAGAATCTAAAGTACATTTTAGAGAAAGAATCTGGAGAAAAGGAAATTAAAATTACATTAATTCCAAAAAAAAAAAAAAATAAAAGTCAGATATCGAACTCAATTTCATTCTTCCAAACAAGGAACGAGGCATAATAATAAGCAGTAAAGAGAATAGTATAACAAGTGTAGCGAGAATTAGCGTAGGAAAGGGTGCAACTCGAGAGCAGAGCGTCATAATTTATAACGTCTAAGACAAGGACATTACCGTGTTCGGATCGTGAGTCAAGTCGTTCAAGTAACGAATTCAAAGGCCGAATCGCGGAGCCCAGTTCATATACACAAAGTAATGTAGAAATCGCGTCGGCAATTCCGATCGTTATTGTTTGCATATAGCGGGAATCATTCAAAACCGTGTCAGTGAAGTGGCGAACGAACGGAAGTAGTAATTGTATCATAAAATACATTTTCAGTAAAGTAAATTTGGTCCGTTCCAAATCACGCAAATCTATTCCATTGTTTGCGGAGGATGTTTCACCGCGAGAGAACGATAACAAGACACAAAGTTGTTTGGTAATTTAGTTTTCCATCCGTAACGTAAAACGCTATGCATGATTGGTATATTTAAAGTAAAATCTGGATACCTGCATTTGTTTCGTTGTTTGAATTTGTGCTAAAAAGAAAATACCCGCCGCGCGGTTGTTTTGAAATTGGTCGAACTGTTTGTGAGAGAACGGCCATTTTGGGGTTTCCTTCGCGCCGCGAGGTTGTCTTTGAAACTTAGGCCTAACGGGATTTTCCGCCATCTTAAGACCTTGTTATTGTCATTCTCTGTTGTGACCACTCTGCTCCCAGCCCTTTTGGAACTACTCTCTCGGCGTAGTAGAAGTTAGACAGACTTCGGTAGAAAAAAAAAAAAAAAAAAAAAAAACAAAAGATAATTTAGGCAGGGAAAGATAGGCCTTAGTTAGGAGTAATAACAAGTTCCTATACGAATACCTACTATAAAATCATATAAAGAAAATTTAAAATTTTTACGATAAACTTTTGTGACGTCGGCTCCCGGGAAAATTAAGATAATAAAGTAATCCCTAAGGAAGCCAAGACGACGCATCTATATCATTTTATTAAGATCCATGCCATTGTGCATGTATAAAATCTTTTGTTTACATGTTCTCAAGCAGCAAGAAATTCGCTGATTGAAAAATCTCTCTCTCTCTCTCTCTCTCTCTCTCTCATTTCAAGTAAGCATTCCTAACCTAAGTGTACGTGACCCTCTTCAAAGAAAGAACGGCCGACACTAGGCTAATTAATTCGAATACTTAAACCAATTAAAAGAAAACACCTCTGTCCCACAATAGATGAGGACAAGTTAAGAGTAATTACAATACAGTGATAAACTGTCGGTCACGAGTGAGGCCTGCTATCCAGACCGAAGCCAACAGTAGTTTTCACCCTCTGAAAAAAAAGAAGTTGCCAGTACTGGGACCAGCCACTCACGAGGATCTTTAAGAAAAAAAAAAAAAAAAAAAAAAAAAAAAAAAAAACCAAATTCACTTTATTCCCCAGTGCCAATAATTTGCAGCACTCATCACTTGAATAGCTTACTTCTCTCTCTCTCTCTCTCTCTTTTACCTTCCCTTTCTCTCTCATTCGATTGTTGCATTCTGCAGGGGGTGTAGAGTGCCTTTCCTCCCATATAGCCTAGTTGGACTCCAGTAGAGGGTCCCTAGGAACACATTGGCACCATAAGTGCCATCAAGCAAGAATCCAGAAAAATAAATAAAACAAAACCAAAGGGAACACAGAAGAGAAAGTTCTTCTGGAACCTAACCTGCACCAGTGCCTAGGGATACTGAGTGCCACCAGTGTGACCTGTACACGGCACACCCAAACTACAGTGCCACCTTTTGAAAGGGTGCCACGTCATTTGAAGAGACACTTCCTCGCTGCCCAAGTACGCCCGTCGACCCGGTTAGACGCCCTTCCCCACCAGAACCATGGCAGCAGAGCATTATAAAACTTTCCTGGGGCTGGGGACGGCGGCAGGTCTCACCGGCTCGGAACTTACTACCTGGGTTAAGGAGCAAGTGGACGACTTGGCCAAGCGGGAGAAGGAAGAAAGACTCGAGCAGAGGAAGTATGAAGCCGAGCAGAGGAAGTATGAAGAAGAAAGAAGAACGAAGGGTGTATGAAGCCGAGCAGAGGCAATATGAAGAGGAAAGAGAAGAAAGAAGGAGACAGCATGAGTTAGCCTGCAAGGAAACTGAGTTAGCCCTAAAAGAGAAGGAGCTCGAGCTTGAGAGAGCGAAAATGGAGAATGCCGAAGCTATGGCTAGCCATCAAGCCTCCAGTCCTACACCTGCTGCATCAAACGCTCCAATTTCGAGCATCAATTCTCTAGTCCCCAAGTGGACTGAGGACGAGCCAGAAGCATGGCTGGAGGAGATCGAGGCTCTTTTCGATAACTACAGCACCACGGAGACGGAGAGAGCCTTAATACTAGCCAAGCATATGGAGGGAAAAGCTAAGGCAGCGCTTCGCTCACTGGAGAAGAGCCAGAGAGGCAACATGGCGGAAGTTCGTAGAGTCATTACCAAGGCCTACGAGATAACCCCAGAAAAATGGAGACAACGGTTCCGAGGGTCTTGCCAAGGAAGTCGGCTGGTCTTGGACGGAATGGGCATGTCACAAAACCCAGTCCGACGCGCTGGTTCGACTCCTTGGCCTGCACGACGTTTGAGGATCTCTTCAATCGGACCATGCTAGAAGACCTTTTCCAATGTGTGCCAGGGCCCCTTGCAGTATATCTTAACGATAAACAGCCCTCCACACTTATGGAAGCTTGTCGCATGGCTGATTCGTGGGAAACCTTCAATCAGTCGCATAGCACCTCTCAGAAGCGAATCATCCCTCCGGCCTACCTCTCGAACTCCACTCGCCCGAAGAATGGACTGCCTAGCAAGACCCTATGCAACTATTGCAAGAAGGGGGGCCATGCTGAAGCTGAGTGCCGATACAAACTCGGCACTAATAAGCAGCCTAACCCTACCAGCCAGAACTCCGCTCCCGATTCATCCGCTCAGCCCTCTCCTTCAACAGTTACTGCAGGCCACCGAGCCCATCCAAAAGGCCCGTGCAGATCCTGTGGGGCTGCTAGCCACTACAATGCTGGATCTCCGGCCTGTCCACATCATGTCCCCGCCACCAAATTTGTCAACCTAATCAGCACTTCATTTTCTGCTGCTGGTCCGCACCGGATCCTTTACCCCGAGAGACTGGAAACCCAGTTCATCTCGGTGGCCCCTCTTCAGAGCACTAGCCTGCCAGTGACCCTTCCGGTCACAGTAGACACTGCGGCAGATATTAGCCTGATCGCCAGGGCCCAAGTGCCAGCCGGTGCCATGGTTGACGAAGAAACGCGGTGGGAAATGAAGTGGATAGAGGGCCACACCATCACCGTTCCTACGGTCCAACTCCAGGTAATGACACCTTGGGGCACGATACCCCACCGCCTTGGCGTGGTAGGTGGAATTCGGCCCGGAGTGGTCTTCTTGTTGGGTCGGGATCTTCTCTGCGGAAGCCCGTCACCAACGCCACTCCGCAGCCACGTTACCTCCTCCACGGAGGCCCCAGTTGTAACTCCCAAAATGACAAACCTCCACCTTCCGCCCACCAAAGTGGTCCCGCGGAAGGCGCCACCCAACCTATTTCAGGCCTAGCCCTCTCCAATCGCGAAGGGCTGGCCCACCAAGAGGTCCTCCCCCTCCCGAAGAGAGATTCAGGAGGAGCAGTACCGCTGCAGGACGTGCAAGCGGGCAGACCACTCCACAAATTGGGAGGGCTGCCCAAGCAAGCAACGCCCAGCGGACACCCCCGAACAAAACTCTAGGAGAGGCTACGATCTCCGGCTGGGGCAGGAATCTCTGCCGCAGCCAAACCCAAGTCGTCCGAGAGGTATTGCACCTCCGGACCCCTTGTCAGGCATGCCTGACCCTCAACTGCTGCCAGTGCCACTTGCGAGCACTGAGCAGTGCCAGACTCCGTCCGCCATGGACGTTGAGCTACCAATGGAAAAGGCCCCTATGCCGGGTCTAAATCATGAGGCGAATCCTCCTCCGGGAGATTTAGGATTCCCCATGCAGTTGATCATCGCGACTGGAGAGCCTCCAGCACCCGAAACTTCTTCTTTGCAAGATTTGAATCCAGGGATGAACCCTGGAGGATCGAAATGGTACCCTCCCTTGGAAGACCAGGAACTGGCATCCTCGGACGCAGAAGTCGAGATCGCTCTCGCTCCGGTTGTCGCAGCAGCCGGAGTAGGGAGTCCTCCCGCAGCTTTTGCAGTTGCCCCTGACTTCGCGCCCGCTAGCCCTTCTGGCCTGTCCCGGAGTCGGTGCTCTCATCACCTGCTAGGCCAGCTACTGATAGGCCTTGGAGGAAACCGAAGAAGAAGAAGAAGGGGCGGAAGAGAGCCCAGTAGTTGCCGAGCTATAAGCTCCTCCTGGCACTAGTGCCCTCTCGGCACAGTGCCCTAACATCTAAGAGTGATCCTGGCCCCTTGCCCAGAGAAGGTAGCCAGTGTGATCTCTTCCTTCTATTTGTACCTAGCCTAGGCCACCTTAAAGTACAGTACATCAATTTAGTAGCCTTTGTTCTTTCCACTTACCACCGAGCCGCAGTAATCATGTAAGTAGCCTAACTAATTTCAGTAATCTTAACTATTGTGGAACGAGCCACGATGCTCGTGACACGCATGGCCTAAGACCTCAGTGAGGCACCCATTTATCATATGAGGCAACCCTCCTGAATTAACTAGTAAATTTTAATTGTATTAAACATAAACCATGTTGTAATTTAGTTAGAATATTAACTCTTATATTGGTGCTACGGTCGGGTTAGGATAGGTTAGGCTAGGGAATATCATAGAATGTACCACTAGGCTAGGTCTAAAACACATCATGATTGTAGGAGGTAGCCTATAATAACCGTGAGCACCTTCCAGTACTATTAGAATTAGGTAAAGTAGTGAATATAGCTCATATCCTATCTAGGGTTAGGTAGTTCTGTAGCTAGGTAGGCTAACCAGGACTAATCTGCTCAGGGGAAGGAGAGTAACCTACGAGAGGCGAACAGCTTGCTTAGTATAGACCTTCACGCCCGAAAAGGGAGTGAAGGCCCTCTTAAGGGGGGGAGCTTTTATAAATATTACTGCTGTTCGCCCTCGATGTAGTTAGGTGTAGGAATATTAGGCCAATTGACCTCGACAGAGAACATCTCTGCCCGCCGGTAGGGTAGGCAATTTAAAATAACAATCACCGCCTTAGACAAATGGCGCATTTTAGGCTGGAAAGTTTGTAAACAAAATATGTTAGGGCATTAGGGACCTAAGCCTCAGAGAGGGTTTACGCTCAATGACCCCTAGTTATGGTGGCCCTTAAGCTTTATTCTATGCATTCGACGATGCCTTTGTCAAGGTCGGATTGCCCGGGGCGGTATAGGTCCTCCTCTGGAAGAACGAAGCGAGGTCGGGTCAGTCAGTGAGAGAGATCCCAGCGGTCACGGAACCAGGGTGACGCTGCGTGCGTGCCCGAACGATATTCTTTATTCTTTGTTACTTTCTCTCCTACGTCTATCTTAATTAGTGAATTGGGAAGACTGCCAGAATACGACTCCTGAGGTCCCTCGTTTGCGCAGCGAATCGACGTTCACGGTAAGTCCGATTCTTGTTGAAGCTTCGTCGATTGACTAGTTCTTTTCTGTATTTCAAATTTTTCTTTGTTTTCTTCCTTCAGCCACCACTTAGGGTATATGTGTTTACAAAGTCTAGATTAAGCCTAATTATTTTATTGTTAGCTTCAACCCCATTATTCCAGTAAAATACCTAGGATTTAGGTAAGCAAAATCAGGTTAAATCTCGATGCTTTGATTGCCTCGCGTCGAATGTTTGGAAGAACCGTTGCGTTTAAAATCAAATTCATCTCAAATATTCTTTGTTAAGGTTAATAACCCTTAACTGGCGACCTTTGGCTAATTAACGTCTGTCTTTGAGGTTAACTTTGGGCTTCAAGTGACAGGTTACGTGTAATCTTAGTTTGCAGGGCCGTAAAAATTACGTAAATTGAATAATACATGATCAACCAAGACTCCTCACACGTAACAATATATATATATATATATATATATATATATATATATATATATATATATATATATATATATATATACAAAGTCTTTGAGCAGTGAGATATGTGATAACCTGTCAGTGGCTCTCACGGCAGGTGGATTTGTGCTGACATTGGAATTTGCGCAGTCAGATTCAATGAGCTATTTGATCATGGTCTGAACACATGGAAACAGCATGATAGAGCATTGAACGGATGCACCGGAAGTGCCCAGTCCCAGTGGGGTATGTGCATGTGTGTGCGATCACCCACAGTATATTATCCGGGGATAGACTCTTGCAAGGGCACTGCACTAAGAGAACTGGGTCTATCTGGTTAGCGGTAGTGTGATCCGATCACCAGTATGAAATACGTTATTTACGGCCATAGAAGTAAGTAAAACCCTACAGTGACTTTGATATCTTTTCCAGGCTTTAGAGGGAAAACCCCCGGTTGAAAAGCAGTGAGACCTGAACGATGTCTACATAATGAACTTCCCCATTTGTACATTTTTCTGTTTGAACATGTATGTACATTCACGATTGCAGGTTTTAATATAATGATATATTTCTTTCCACAGGAATTTGAACACCGTCCTAGGAAGACGAATTATTTGGAAGTGGTGTTTTTACTCTTACATACGATATGACTTTTATTGTGGTCTTTACGACCTTGTTACTTTGTCTGATGACCAGGGTGTTAATCACTAGTATTGCTTGGCATAGAATCATTTTCCTACTTGCTTGTGAAACAGTATTTCCTTTAGTTATGTGTGAATCACTCCAATTTATGACCATAGCTTTTGCTGAATTAATTGTGTTAGTTTTGTCAATAAAGTCTAGTTTTCTATATCAGTGTCCCATTTCAGTAGGCCTTTGTGTAAAGATAGGTTTAGTGAGAGTCTTATGACGAAGGAGAAGGGATCTGCTGACCTAAGGAAAGAGCCACGGACGGCTATCAGAGACATCTCAAGAAAGGTGAGATGCTTAATTCTGTTCTTAAAACAGATACCTCAGTAAAAAGATGCCCCTCGAACCCGGGCGTCTTTCAATTGAAAGGCAAGGGCGCTGCCCACTAGGCCGTAGAAGTCTAAAAAAAGCTGGAAACTGAGAGCAACTGCACCCAAGGAATTACCTAGGCAAAGGAAAACTCTCTGCATATGCAAGCAGTTAGCTTGCCCAGGTAATTCCTTGGGTGCAGTTGCTCTCAGGCTCCAACTTCTTTTAGATTTGTATGGCCCAGTGGGCAGCGCCCTTGCCTTTCAATTGAAAGACCTGGGTTCGATCCTGATGTGAGTCAGAAATTTATATATATATAGGTGCAGTTCAAATTAGGTGAATTATATTCTTAACATGGGATATTATATATTAGCTTTTAGAACTTCTAGGCTATTTTCAGTGAACACATATTTCAGAATCCTTTCATCTATTAAACACCATCCTTCTATGTAGTTATTTAGATAAACAGAAGAATATTTTGGAACTTGACATTACTGATTCCTTCTTCCTAACCACTTTCTATTAAACAATGTTTGTCAGTGTGAGATGTTTTGCTGATAAAAACGACATGATCTAAGCATTTTAGGGACCCCACATTACTTTAAAACATGTTCTAAACACAGTATTTTACACACATCATAAACAAGTTAAATACAGGTCAACAACTTGTCAAATCTTTGTTCTCCACTTACGGTCGTTGAGTTGTTTTCAAGCTGGTGTGTGATATGTATGCAGTGAGGTGCCTACATGCGTTTATGACAGGTTTTGCAGCCTCAAGTATCATGCCATGATACTAACTAACTTCCTTGGCATTTCTAGCCAATCTTTTTGTTTTAGAATCTATGACAAGTATGAACATAAAACATTACACAGACATTCTTGCATACATACATATATATATAAATATATATGTATATATATATATATATATATATATATATATATATATATATATATATATATATAGAGAGAGAGAGAGAGAGAGAGAGAGAGAGAGAGAGAGAGAGAGAGAGAGAGAGAGAGTCAAGAAATGTTGCGAATTAAGTTATATCAAGAACACAAGAGTACTTACTGTAGGCATAAAACCATAGACGTATCCGTTATCTGCACACAGTAATTCTTCACTCCACTGTCCATATTTCCCGTTCAAGCTGGTCTTCAGAGGCAGCTGACCTGAATTTTAAAATTCAACAATGTCTATAATGATAGAATCAAGCTATGAATATCTGAAATATACAAGCATTCCTATTGCGCGTTACCATTTTTGCAAGAGACAAAAACACGTTCGTGTCGACTTTTGAAATATCGTGTGAAAACAAATTAGAATTCCCTAGCTTTCGAGGATTCTTGACTCATTCATCAAAATAACTGTAAGTGAATGCATTTCTTCTGACGAAGAGCCATCCTGCCTTCGAAAACTGAAGAATTTTATATTGCCATCAACTTATCAATCTATTATTGCTGTCATTTCTATTTCCGTAACACCAATCTTTTAAAACATCATGTTTGATTCTTCAAAATGGGTTGACCTGGTCATCAAGTCTGACTTTCACAATAAAAGTACATCGACATTTCTACATTTCTTTGTGTCGTTCTGACGTAGTTCTTAGAATATTATTATAACAAAACTAGTCTGGAAATCCTTTGTAAATACAATATCTTCTCCTAGCAATGGCCACTGAAAGTACGACACTGAACAGAATATTCTAAATGAAAATTTCATGACAGTTACTAAAATGTTTATAACAATTATTTACCTATCCACTTTCCTTGCTTTCCATCTATACTACTAATTTCTTCTATATTTAATGGTATTTCACTTCTAGATTTTTGTTTCCCTCCAGTCATTTTATCAAAGTGCTGTTCTTTGATGGAACGGAAATTAAAGACTG
Organism: Macrobrachium rosenbergii; assembly: GCF_040412425.1. Classification (NCBI taxonomy): domain Eukaryota; kingdom Metazoa; phylum Arthropoda; class Malacostraca; order Decapoda; family Palaemonidae; genus Macrobrachium; species Macrobrachium rosenbergii. The sequence continues at coordinate 667,177 of NC_089754.1, read as the reverse complement.
TTGTAATGATTCCAGAGAGCAGTATGAATGCAGAGTGTAACCTTTAGAGATTCTTCTCCTCGCCAGGTTTTCTAAAAAAGTCAGTATCTACATCTTTGTATTTGTTTCTCTTCTAGACACTCCTCAGCTGATTGTCCAGTTACAGCCAAGGCCACTTTGACATTTGATATGAGTAACACTCTTTGGCGTGTTCATCTTTCTTGCAATGCTTAATAAGTAATCTAGACTGAGCATGTTTGCTTGGAAAACTTTTCTATCGGCCAATAACTTTAAACTCAGTTAATTAAACAGGAGACGGCGCTAAATTCCTCATAGTCTGAGCTCGACTATATGGACTTGAATAGCATAGGTCACATCATCCTCCTCATTCATTAGACTAATGAAGGAAATACCTACATTTGCCTGCTCATTAGTGAATGCCAAGCTGATGCGATTGGCCGGATCTCTTTAGGAAACAAGGCGAAAACATTGCATGAAACACTAAAACCGATCTCGTCCACTGAATGAGCGAAGGGTAGTACAACCAGTAACAGTAAACACTCTGAAGATAATGAAGTTAAATTTGATGAACGATAAATGCAACACACCGAGTGATTATGGTGCTGGCGTCAAGTAACTCATAGAGCACGGACGTTTATCTGTCATCAATGTAATTAAAGAGGAATTAATGAGGCTGTCAATTAGTCATACAGAGCATTTACATGTAAGCTGTGGCAGTTCGATTTTATATCGCAATGCTTGAACTGAGTATCGTTTTTATTTGCCTATTTTGAAATAAAGGCCCGTTGGGAATTGGCATTTCTTGATGACTGCGAGGAAAAAATTTTGCATTATTCCACATTATAAATCCTAGATATAAATGCCCTTCATTTTAGATGCTGCAGACTTCACGAATAGCTCTTCCACACTGGACCAAAATTGGTGACACTCTGTGACTAATCCTTTTTCAAGGGTTGATCAAGGAAGCAGGATTTACCTCTCAGGACGATTTTTTGTGAGGATCCCATGATTTTGGTCTTACACATACCAGTTATCGAGAAGAGCTTCTGGTTTTAATCCAGAAATCCATCTCAGAAAACTATATGAGACCAGAGTTTAAATCCACTCCTGCATTTCCAGGGGTAGAGGAGCTGTAGTTGAATTTACACACAAGAATACCTATAAATTTTTTCAGTTGCATTATGAACTAATGAACTACATCTCCTACTTACTGGTGTCTTTAATGTAGAGACTGATTCCTGGGTCTTCTGTGTTGTCTGCTAAGGCTGGAGCGACAGGGAAGTTGAGGATGTCACAGATCTGTGCTGCATTATTTGTTTTGTCCCATTTGAATGCATCACAGTCAGCCATGAAGCCGCACAGCGCTGCGCATGTTCTTAAGGATCCTGAGGGTTAAAAGTCAAAAGAAACACTGGTTGGCTGAAAAGGCAAGTTCTTATGTGTATGTACATTCGTTGATTGCATAATGAAGAAAGTGTGCTTATAGAGAGTGACAGCTGAAAGGGATAAACATCCCATTTCCTGACGATGTCCTTTACTTGAAGACAGAGACGAGGATCGCGACACTTCTTACAAAAATGATTTGCTTGCATGCAGATAAGGAGGACAAGTGAGCAAAGAAAACAGGAGTGAAATTGCCTTCACAATGCCAAGAGACGTGGACTTTCCCGTAGGTCTACTCAACTTAAGAGGATTAATCAACCAGTTTCGTCTCTTTCAACTTTACCTTTTATGGAGCGGGGAAGATCTCGGTCTAAAGTAAATCTCATCATCCGACGTGTGATTCAGACTACTTTTAAAATCATTACGGAATCGTAATTAAAACAGGCAATAATGAGATTTGAACCCTACGGCAGAATGTAGACAAAACACTTGTAATTAACTTTACGAACTACTCACATGCATTATGAAAAAGCAGATGAGATCAACTAGTAACTCTTGAAGGAGATCATCACCAAACTATTAACATTTTCAAAGGAAAATTCTCAGATTTTTTTTTATACAAAACTTAGCATTAACGAATATGTTCTGTAATTAGGTACATAAAAAGTGCTAATTCATCGATTTTGAGTTTTTATGATTTATTTATTGTGCTATACCATCTTCTGTATATCGAACATGCTTGGTTCTAAAGATAAAACTTTTGGTTTGCAACTTCGCTCTCAAAGTAACATTTGTATAATATATATATATATATATATATATATATATATATATATATATATATATATATATATATATATATATATATATATATATATATATGCTGGAAAAGTTATAAGTCCTAAGGGAATACAAAAAGGTTAGGGGGTCACAAAACGGTCAATGGATTGACATCGAAATCTACCTGTTAGTAATCCTCTTTATTCTCTCTTTCAAATCCTTCTGGAACAGATTTTTTATTACAGGGTCAAAAGAAAGTAATCCTTGGCTTATATTTAGGTTCTTCTCACAAGGCAACTGAATCATAATTGGATTCCAACAAGTTCCTGGATAATAGCTCCATTTCTTAGTAGTATTACATCGCTTTGCAACCAGCTTATTCTGTGGGACTTTTCACTTAGATGCAAAAATAGAACGTTAATAGCCTGACCTGTTCTTACTGAATATTTTTGTTTTAATCTGGTATTTAATTATTTACTGGTCTGACCTAAGAAAAATAAATCACAAGCCATGCAAGGAACTTTATATGTAATATTGCTCTCTTTTTGGGGGCTATTTCTTATAAGCATGTTTTTTATATATTATTATATGCAAAGGATATATTTGTATCAAAATAATTTCAAAAAAGCTCTTACAGCTTCAAATCCAATAAAACGTGGCAAACAAAGAGTGTTTGAGGACACTTCTTTTTTTTTCTTTCCGATATTTCATAGGTCTTTATAGCTTCATCATAACAAATATCCATAATGTGGGTTGGATAGCATAGATCTCTTCTTGTTTTTCAATGTTTTTGAATTCGAAGGAAATTTGGAGAAAAAAAACTGAAATTTTGATATTTATGTGATGCCCTGAGTAATAGTTTATATATGTCAAAATTAGTTACCTTTTTCCTATAAATACTAAATGTACAATTAAAAGGTCCCATTTTAATTTCAATGTTCATAAAAGGTAAACATTCATCTCTCTGTAACTCGAGTGTAAATTTAACAGAAGGGACTTGATTATTTAGTTGAGCCAATATGTTATTTACATCCAAATCTTTGGGTATGATGGCTAAAATATCATCAACATAATGGTACCATGGAACAGGAAGATAAAAATCTTGGAGACGAAAAGGCGTTCAAAATTATATATATATATATATATATATATATATATATATATATATATATATATATATATATATATATATATATATATATATATATATATATATATATATATATATATATATATATATATATATATATATATATACAGTATATATACATATATGTATATATATATATATATATATATATATATATATATTTTTTTTTTTTTTTTTTTTTTTTTTTCGAGGAACATTCGAAAATGCGTTTCCCATTGCCACACCGAATGTTTGTTTAAAAATTCCTCGTTGAAAATAAATTTACAATCACATATGCATAATCTTATTAATTCTGGGACCTGGCCAATTGTTAATGGCAAATCCAGTTTATGCAATTCATCTTCTAGGTATTCCAGTGCCGAGTCTTAGGGCACTTTAGTGAATGAGGAACATACATCAAAACTTATTAACCGTGAATCTGAATTGATTGTAATACCATTGATTTCGTCAGTCAAATCGAAAGAATTAGTAAGATGGGTACCACAAATAGTCCCTAGCAATGGTGACAACAATTTTGTTAGATATTTTGAAAGTTTATAAGTTACCGAACCAAAAGAACTAATTATTGGTCTCGTAGGATTACTTTCTTTATGAGTTTTTACTAGCCCAGTATAGATACGGCAAGGAAGGTGAATTTATTAATAACTGATTTACGAGACTTTTGCTGCTTTTCAGGACTCTTTAATTTACTGCTGAAAGATTTTATTACTTCTTCTAAGGGGTCCTCGTTTAGTTTAAGGTAAGTATTATTGTACCTTAACAATTCTTCCATTTTTATATATACAATTCTTTATCGATAATTACTACGGTGTTGGACTTATCAGCCTCCGTTATATGTATGGTTGTACCCTTTTTTCAACTCTGCCAAGGCATTTCTATAGCGTGCCGGGAAATTCATGTCATACTGCTGTTGATCAAAGGTTAGTGAATTTTTCGAAGCTACTGATATATGACGCTATAGATAATGCAGTTGGTTTAGTTGAAATTACAAGTGATAAACCATAACCTAAAGTGCATATCACATCTCCACTAAGACTTTTTATTGATAAATTCACTACACAGTCCTTTTTTTTTTTGCAGTCTTTTTCTAATCACTTTCCTTAATCAGAGTTTTCAATTTCTTGTTTAATTTGGACTCAAGCTGATCCGATTTCTGCCTGAGGTCCCCGTATATTTGATCAAGCAAAGAATATTTCCAATAACTAGGAATAACATTACGGAAACTTCTTTCCCCACTAGAAACTTCTTTGAAAAAAGACTCTTCTTCTCTTCTGGTTGTGTCGACGTGATTCTTTAAAACTGTCCGGTTAAATCCATTAAAAGGATCATCATCCTATTTCCGCAGACCTGCTGGCAACAGAAAGATTTCGGGAGAGCTTGTTTTTCTGAGCACTGCTTGAGAAACTTGAGGTGAATTCTTCAGGAGTGCTCACGGTTTTAAGGACTCGGAGAGGGAAGTTACATAGGGCCACGTATTCGTTTGCCCTGTATCCTCTACTGATGACCTATGAAACTTCCCTCTCCAAGTCCTGGAACCTTGCTTGTGTACTACAGAAAACATCTAGCGGAAAAGGTGTCAGCGATTTTCTCCGGTACTGTCGTTGAGTGTCAAGGCGATCAATAGCGATTTTGTTGCAAAAAGTGACATACGGTCATTTGCTACGCCAGCGCTACCCACGACTATAAAGGAATGCCTGTCGCGTTGTTTATGGCATTTCATGTCATTTCTTCAGTCACTTTTCTAGAAACCTCTGAAGATTCATAGTTTCATGAGTCACTTATTCATGGCGTTTTATATATATATATTTTATATATATATATATATATATATATATATATATATATATATATATATATATATATATATATATATATATATATATTTATATATATTTATGAAGTGGAAATATTTTCGCTTGGCGGAAATTAGGTGACATTTAAAACTCGCCCATTTCGAATGCATAATTTACAACATTTCAGCATTTTCTCCTTCATGTGAAAATTAGGTGACCAAGCTGTAATGACCACATTGCTGTAATTACCAAAGTGATTATAGCAATGCCGGGTAATTAGCGTCACTTCCCATACTGCAGTGCTGAGTATAGCTTTCCTACTTTTTACTCAGTTTATGATAAATTTGGGATACATTCCTATCATCTCTGACGTAAGACGAATGTCGTAAAATCAAAGCAATGGCAAAAGAGCAGAATCCCTAAGAACAAATTCTTTCACAACGCTGATCCTTATATATTCTCAGGAGCTGAGAGCTATTCATCATGAACCAAAGACGTGATACGAAACCTTCCGTGACGCTGGGCATCAGATAGCCGAGAAATTGTGACGTGCGGGAACGAACAGAAAGCAAGCAAAAACATTGCCATGTCAGGGGTCATTCGATCGACCGAGACGAGGAAACCCTTTTTTCCAAGATTTGTGACTTGTTCTTTACTGTAGATATGAGCCCCTACTGAAATCGTTAGACTCTTGCTTTATCCTTTTAATTAACGCTAGAATTCTGCTTTGCTCGGCGAAGGGGTGTCATTTAATCCAACTTATAAGCATACAGAGAGAGAGAGAGAGAGAGAGAGAGAGAATCAGAATTAGCTTTTACTTAGAAGATGAAATTCATTAAAATCTATAACTGTTGACTTTTCTGAATGAAACCTAATCAAGAAAGTCTAGCCAAGAACGGAGGTTCTCACCCCAGTTGAAAAAGTTGTGTAAGTTGAAAATATAATATATATATATATATATATATATATATATATATATATATATATATATATATATATATATATATATATGTGTGTGTGTGTGTGTGTATATATATATATATATATATATATATATATATATATATATATATATATATATATATATATATATATATATATATATATATATATATATATATATATATATATATATATATATATATATATATATATATATATATATATATATATATGTATATATATGTATACACATACACATTCAGGCGGAAGTACACAACAACAAGCAGGAGCCCAAAGAAGACGTCAGTCAACAAAACAGCTACATATTTATTGTTAGAAACGTTTCGTGCCACTCAAACAAATCATCGGTCTGTAAAATTGAAAAATACATATAAATCCTTTATTTCAAAACAAAAGCTAAATGAAAAACGGCAGTCACATTCTTTAAAATTACAAAAGATATAAAAGTAAAAGCAAAAGAGCAAAGAATTTTTTTAACCCGACCTGATCAAAAGACGAAGTGAGACCAGAGAACACTAACTTAAGCCAAGTATAAAAGGAGAAGAAGAAGACACGTTGGAGTTGAGAAGAGGTGCATGACGTTTAATAAACAAAGACTCAAAGGTCGTTAAGTAGGCAGATTGTTTGGTAGTTCCAATTATGGAAAAATGTTTTTTTTATCAATATTAATCTTGCATTTATCGGCATGATTTCTAATACTAGAAAATTCGGGGTTAGCTCGTGAGAAGTTCTGTAGCTCAGACCTAAGTGGCTGGAACTACGAAACAATCCGCCTACTCAAAGACCATTGAGTCTTTGTTTATTAAAGGTCATGCACCTCTTCTAAAGTCCAACGTGTCTTCTTCTCCTTCGCACTTAGCCTAAGTGTTCCCTGGGCATGCGTGAGCTTGTGGTCTCACTTCATTCCCTTTCTTTTGATCAGGTCGGGTTAAAAAAATTCTCTGCTCTTTTGTTTTTACTTTTATATCTTTTGTAATTTTAAAGAATGTAACTACTGCTTTTAATTTGGTTTTTATTTTGAAATAAGAGGATTGATATGTATTTTTTCCATTTTACAGACCGATGATGTGTTTGAACGGCACAATAAATATGTTTCTGACAATAAATATGTAATATATATATATATATATATATATATATATATATATATATATATATATATATATATATATATTATATATATATATATAAAATTTCATGATATTGCCTTGTAAAATGTATATCTTTCCATGATTTTGATATATTTACTCTTCTAGTTATCATGTGTTATGTGTAATGATAATAATTGTTGAAATATCATATGTAGTATAATGTCAGATCTCAAAAGAGTTAGTGATTTAGATAATTTAACATCCCGGTTTAGAATTAATATGTTTTCAATAGTAACGTAGTATATAAGCAATACGTGTGTGTGATAGCGAAGACTTGTTTTGCTCACTTGTCATCACAAATGATAACATGTTGACAGTTCAGGGAAACAGTAGGTTGCTCAGTTCTGAAAACCATCTTTGAATCTTCGTCTTGTTTTAAAAACATGATTAGCTAGCTGCCGTCTGTTTTGATCATGGTAAGATTTCGTTAAAAGCTTTGTCCCATACAACTTTCTGGTAAAAACATGTACCTTTTAGAGAAATGCGAATGAGTTATTGCACCGAAGCACATGGAAATTACATCATGTTTAAGATTGCATTGCTCTGATCATGTATTCTTCTAAAGCATTAGTTTTGGCCCCAAAACATTTTGCCTTTATAATGACATCATCTGATTGTCTTATTTCTTGCTGGAATACTAAAAATTTGGTCATTCTGATTTCAGACACCTTTCATGTGGTTCTCTCTCTCTCTCTCTCTCTCTCTCTCTCTCTCTCTCTCTCTCTCTCTCTCTCTCTCTCTCTCTCTCTCTCTCTTCAAAAGAGAAAAGTTAGTAATGTGAAATATTTGTGTGGTCATTGATATTAAACTTAGCTTTTGAGATCTGAATGTAGGAAAAGTGTATATTCGTAACAGCACCTATCAAAAAGTGTGTTTTGTGAATCTCAAACAGCTGCATTTTGGGTGATTTTGCAAGTTTTCACAAGTTTGTGTAAGGTAAAGTAAATTTTACTTATTATTACCATGGTATGATCATGTATATTAAGAGATTTTTGCCTTAGTGAAATTGTTTTGGTAAATCTTTTGTGCATTTTTGTGTGTTCTCATGTTTGCAATCTCTTGATTTTTTCACATTTTATATATTGGTGATTTAACATTTATTTACTCAGCAATTTAAGTAGTTCTTAATAATTTAACATTGCGTACTTAATTTAATTTTCATTTACTAAGATTTTCTTCTCAAAATTTGAGCAATTCTTGATAGTTTAAATTTTGCATGCTTGAATTAATTTCTTGATAAATTAGTTTTTGTGATTTAGCTTTGTTTAATAATTTAACTCAAGAATTAATTCAGTTTTGAGTTGTTTTCAAGTAATAGTAAATTTTTTCAGATTGTGAATTTTAGTTATAAATTTTGAATTTAACAATAAATTTTTGTATTTAATTTTTTTTTAAACAGTGTTTCATTATTTGACCACCAGTGAATAGGTTTAATTGTGTGCATAAGGCAAAGTGATAAACATGTTTTGTTCCCTTAGTTTTGCTGAAGTGAATTAGGACCAGGGGAAACAGTTAAGTTGTTTGATGGAGTGATGCCCTTTTCCTCTAGTATATTTCTTGTTTAATTGTTGATACCTCAAACTAGTTTTGATAAACTTAGTTTGGTTTTTCACGTGATCAATAAGCTTTTTACGGGATCACTGTTACCTTTACAGTACTCAGTCGTAATTTTTATTGTTATGCGAGTTCAGGTATCTGGCTGCAGTGAGGTAAATTTTTGAATTCTGTGATTAGTTGTGTAATAACCAGGTACTTGAAACACATCGTGTATATCTTCAAGGAACAAAGGAAACGAAGATCTCCAACCTCACAAATTTATTCGACGACATTTCATGACACTTGTCGCATTTTGAAGGCTATAAAAAATAATTTACACAACCCGTAGGACCATAGTATTACAAAATTTGCTTCAAAATTCTTAAAAAAAAAAAAAGGCAGTTCAGCGTAAAAAAAGTAGATGTATTAACGAACATGAAGCCAAAAACAGAAGTAGCAGATGGGCACACAGAAAGCCACACCGAGTTGAAGGGAAGGGTTTTTAATACATCCACAAAAACGCTGCATTGACTCTTTTTTTTTTTTTTTTTTAGAATTTCTAACCAAATTATGTAACGCAGAGATTCTGTCTGTTGAGCAAATTGTTTTCTTAGCCTTCAAAAGAGTGACAAGTGTCATGAAACGTCAGCGAATAAATCCGTGAGGTTGGAGATCTTCATTTCCCTAGTTTCTTGTAGACGTTGTTTATGATTGGCCGTAGCTTTTCCTTCCACCAATATATACATATATATATATATATATATATATATATATATATATATATATATATATATATATATATATATATATATATATATATATATACAAGGCAGGCGAATCAGGCACAGTGCAAATTATACAGGGAGAAGGAGCAGGAACAAATATGACGACCCTTTACAATTTGTTTGGGCGCTATTCACATTCATATGAGTGCATCATCTGTACAATTAATGGAAAAATATAAAATGGCAAGTTATAAAAAAAATACTTTTACAGTTAGAGTAAAAGATATATATATATATATATATATATATATATATATATATATATATATATATATATATATATATATATATACTTTAAAAAAAACATTAAAACTTGACATAATAAGATAATAAGAGAACACAAGTTGATTCTCTTCGGGAAGAATTTACCAGAATTGTACATAAATACTTTTGCACCTTAAATGTTAATCTTATATCGATTAATCCATCCAAAACTGGCTGTTCAAAGATCGTCTGTGCCCCCTCATGTCCTCTGTTATGCTGTAGTATACAGATATTCTTGTCCCAGATGTAGTCTAGGAACGTTCGTGGATTCATCCCGTAGGATTTTAAGGGTCCACATAGACCTTTAGTACTGGCTGTTCACTCTGTAGCCCCAAACAGTCCACTATATGTGATCTTGCCAAAAAATTGTAAAAGTTCCATTAAGTATGATGATTCTAAATTATTATTCTGGGCAAAACTCCAACCCGCGCGGATGACTTACTTCTTGTTCCGCTGATGAACACCCAACCCCTTGCATCTGGAGGGCTTTCTACTTAACGAAGACACGAACTCCATGATATTCAGTTCAATCACTGAAATTATGTTCTCCTGAATATTTATCAAAGAATGACAGGCAAACAGCATTTGCTAGAATGAAAGAAAACGCCAGCTCTAAGGCCAACTGAATGGTTTTTGAGAAGATGAAGAAGAAGAAGAAGAAGAAGAAGAAGAAGAAGAAGAACGAGATCCGACTCACCTGGGGCTGATGTGTGGATCATAGTTTCCTGGATTAACGGAGACGCCATCTTGATATAAGTATTGGTCTTCGTCGTGGCTTTGATCAGGCGGACATCCGTCAGCAACAACAAGATGCAAATCGTTATTGCAGACATTTTTGGATGAAGAAAGTGGCTATTACTCTTTTTGTCTCTCAAACAAATTATCTGCTGCTTTGTGAAAATTCTATTTTGAATATAGGTGAGTGAGTGAAAGGTACAATCTTACATTGAATGCGTCGTCTCTAATCAAAATTCCATAATGTTGATGAATTTGCAGGTGATGTCCAAAACAGTTAGGAGGGTTCCCGTACTGAAGAAACAGCCTGTGTGAACGAAGAAAGCCAGTCCTGAATTCCTAATAGAGAGAGAGAGAGAGAAAGAAGGAAGCGACCGGACGACGAAGATACTTTCAATGTAGCGTCCGATGGTCGACTGGCTTTGTGTCGCCAAGCGCCGACATATGACTGCAGAAACAAAAAATGCGCCCGAAAGATTCATGGGAATGGTAACAGAAACTCTATTTAAATCTCTGTACCACAACTTTCATCATTTTTTTTTTAAATTTAAGTCTCTGTACCACAACTTTTATCATTTTTTTTTTATTTAAATCTGTGTACCACAACTTTCATCATTTTTTTTTTAAATTTAAATCTCTGTACCACAACTTTCTTCATTTTTTTTTATTTAAATCTCTGTACCACAACTTTCATCATTTTGTTTTTAAATTTAAATCTCTGTACCACAACTTTCATAATTTTTTTTTATTTAAATCTCTGTACCACAACTTTCATCATTTTGTTTTTAAATTTAAATCTCTGTACCACAACTTTCATAATTTTTTTTTTTTTTTAAATCTGTGTACCACAACTTTCATCATTTTTTTAAATTTAAATCTCTGTACCACAACTTTCTTCATTTTTTTTTATTTAAATCTCTGTACCACAACTTTCATCATTTTGTTTTTAAATTTAAATCTCTGTACCACAACTTTCATAATTTTTTTTTTATTTAAATCTCTGTACCACAACTTTCATCATTTTTTTTTAATTTAAAACTCTGTACCACAACTTTCATCTTTTTTTTTTCATTTAAATCTCTGTACCACAACTTTCATCATTTTTTTTTATTTAAATCTCTGTACCACAACTTTCATAATTTTTTTTTATTTAAATCTCTGTACCACAACTTTCATCATTTTTTTTTTAATTTAAATCTCTGTACCACAACTTTCATCTTTTTTTTTTATTTAAATCTCTGTACCACAACTTTCATCATTTTTTTATTTAAATCTCTGTACCACAACTTTCATCATTTTTTTTTTATTTAAATCTCTGTACCACAACTTTCATCATTTTTTTTTATTTAAATCTCTGTACCACAACTTTCATCATTTTTTTAATTTAAATCTCTGTACCACAACTTTCATCATTTTTTTTTTATTTAAATCTCTGTACCACAACTTTCATCATTTTTTTTTATTTAAATCTCTGTACCACAACTTTCATCGTTTTTTTTAAATTTAAATCTCTGTACCACAACTCATCATTTTTTTTTTAATTTAAATCTCTGTACCACAACTCATCATTTTTTTTATTTAAATCTCTGTACCACAACTTTCATCATTTTGTTTTTAAATTTAAATCTCTATACCACAACTTTCATCATTTTTTTTTATTTAAATCTGTACCACAACTTTCATCATTTTTTTTTAAATTTAAATCTCTGTACCACAACTCATCATTTTTTTTTTATTTAAATCTCTGTACCACAACTTTCATCATTTTGTTTTTAAATTTAAATCTCTGTACCACAACTTTCATCATTTTTTTTTAAATTTAAATCTCTGTACCACAACTTTCATCATTTTTTTTCCTCAGAAAAACTGAAAATCTTATGAAGAAAACGCTCCCCGTTCTCAGTTTTGGTTGACGTCAGTTCAAGTGCACTGCGGAAAAAAAAAAAGAATGAAACAAAAGGCGCGTCGGACGCAGAGCGTGTTCTTTCGTAATTAGTGGCACGCAGCGGAAAGTGTACTGTACCGCCGCGGCAAAAAAAGCAAGAAAATTAAACCAATGTGCAGAGGAATTTCCAAGCAGTGGTAATAAGCACTGAACAATGAAGGCAAGTAACTATAAACAAATCCTCTCAGAGAGAATCACAGAGAACCAACAAATCCTGAAAGGCAGTAATAAAAATACTCTCAGATTATATTTATGGGAATATGTTCTTCTTCCCTTCTTGGTTTCGAAATTCTGTCTTTTCCGTATAGTGACTGCGAAGCATCTGGCTACAAGAGAAAATGGACTGCTTTTAGCTTTCTGTAAAAGAAAACTATTGGGATGGCTTTGTCTGTCCGTCCGCACTTTTTCTGTCCGCTCTCAGGTCGTAAAAATTACGGAGGCTAGAGGGCTGCAAATTGGTATGTTGATCATCCACCCTCCAATCATCAAACATACCAAATTCCAGCCCTCTACCCTCAGTAGTTTTCATTTTATTTAGGATTAAAGTTAGCCATGATCGCGCGTCTGCCAAAGCTATAGGACAGGCCACCAACGGGCCGTGGCTGAAAGCTTCATGGGCCGCGCTCATACAGCATTATACGTTGTACGGAAAACTCGACTGCGCCGAAGAAACTTCGGCCCATTTTTACTTGTTGCTACCTGAGACCTCGAGTTTAATCCTCTGCACTTAAGGGTGCATTAAAATATATACCAACTCTTAGTTTGAACGAGGTTTGAAAGTTAGTTTGAACGAGGTTTGAAAGTTAGTTTGAACGAGGTTTGAAAGTTAGTTTGAACGAGGTTTGAAAGTTAGTTTGAACGAGGTTTGAAAGTTAGTTTGAACGAGGTTTGAAAGTTAACCCCCGTCGTGAGCAGAGGGTTTGAGGGATGGAAGGAAAAAATCGCCTTGAAATGAAGATGGCAAATCTGCCAAGTAGGAAAGAATATAACAAGAAATATTAACTGAAACAGTCAGGCTCTGACTATCTTACAAATTTTCGTTTCCGATTTTTTTTTTTTTCTTAGCTCGTATAAACTCCAGCCCGGCCCTCTTAAAATGGCATAAAAAAAAACTTCTTATAAAAAACTGCGCGCATTCATAACTCTTGGGTTTTCCTTTAATAATATGAAAGTGGAATGTCCAACGATTGAATAATGAAGAAGGGTTGCCCTCTGGAGATTGAATGAATGAAAATAAGAAAATTAAAAAATGGGGAAATGAGATCCAGCGTCAGAAAAGACTGAGGAGAAATGGCACTCGTGTGTCTCTAATACCGGAGTCAAAAATGTTTATTGTAGATCAGGAGATTTTACATATTTTTTGCTGAACCGATTAAATTACTCTCCTGTTATTACTGGTCCGCTGGTCTAGGGATTAGTGTTGTGTCACGGGTTCGCGCCTCCTCCAGGGCGATGAAAAATCACTGGCTCCGCAGTTTGGGGTCTGCGGTGGGAGGTTGAAACCAACATTCTTTGGAAGCTTGAATTTCAAGTCAATGACTCCTTTGGTGTGCTCGTTCCATGTGGATAGGTTTCATAAAAATAATAATAATTTCCTCAAACGTGATTCGGGTCCGGACTCCACTTGAATATTCACGTTGAGACTTTTGCTTCGATCCTGATGTGAGCCAGAAATTTATTTCTGTTCCACACGTGATTGTGTGTTGATTATCTCTCTCTTAGGAAATCTTGAAAAAATCTCTCTCTCTCTTAGGCCAAATGATGAGGTTTTTCATCTCCAGATATACTCTATATATATATATATATATATATATATTATATATATATATATATATATATATATATATATATATATATATATATATATATATTAACCTTAACCTACAAATGTCGTTTCATATCCAGTTCGGGCTACTTCAGGAATATTACAGAAGGGGAATCAGAAGTGGTAATTGGAGGGTGCGCCGAGTGGTCAAGTCATTTTGGTGCTAATCCATTCATTACTTATAATTTCCCTTCCGTGATATCCCCGAAAAAGTGCGAACTTGATATTGAACGACATTTGTAGCTTGAATGTATGTATACAAATCACGGTGATTTGATAAAAATTCATATGTATACAGAATGTATGTATGTATGTATATATATATATATATATATATATATATATATATATATATATATATATATATATATATATATATATGTGTGTGTGTGTGTGTGTTTTGTGAGTGCTTGTGAAAGTATATGTTCATGCTACACTGAATCCTTTCAACCCCGATTAGAAAAAATGATGAATGTTGTCAGTTTTCAGAGTAGCAGTCGGTCTGTTGTCATGACAACACCACCTTCGAGTTTATTAGAGCGACCTTCCGCTCTCATTAATAACTTTTTTATGAGCACAGGAACTCACTGGCATACTGAACTGCGATCTTTATGCGGCTTTGTACCCATCTTTGTAAAAAAAAAAAAAAATCATTACTTTCAGAACATTGCTTCAAAAACTGGATTTTTTTCATATTGATCTTTTAAATTAGAACTACGACTAGTAACAGAATAAATTTTAAAGAAATTTATTTCCAAAGTTTTCTTAAAACATTTATAGAAATATTTATGTATATATAATGGTACTGAGGACATGATATTTTTAAGACAAGTTAAGAAGAATAAGGCATTGCAGGTCTCCACATGAATGATAAAAAGTCTTTGGTGCCCGCAAAGTAAACTCGCACATTAGCTGCCAAATGAGTGCCTGCTCTTTTTTTTTTTTCATTTATAAGTGGACGTGATTTGCTTGATTTAGGTGAAACAGGCTGAAAAGAAAGGTCCTGTAAAACAAGAAAAACGCCACCTTGCATTAGGTGGTCCACTTAACAATACCGGTCAATCTCTCTTCCGAAAATTCAACCTTTGGTTATTTTCCTTCCACATTTATCAAATAAGTCACACGTAAATCTTTGAGAGCTGATTTATGTTGGAGGGGCAAGATTTCGGGTCTCGAAAATTTTTGGAAAAATGTACGAAAACGTAGGTTTCGAGCAGCCTGCAAGCGAACCAAAGAGACGTTTCACCAGTAGACAGACATCCCGAACTAACTTTCATTTAGCCTAACCTGAACTTAGGCACTGTCCCATGATCGGCCGCCACCCCTTCCAAACCGACATGATTAAAAAAAGAACTCTGGGTTGTACTTCTTTTCTATGGGCTTTTCCCCGTGACCTTCTGCAACAGCCTATACCCTGTCAAGTGTCAGATCAGTTTTAGCAGGATGTGGTGAAGACGAGAAATATGATCTTAAAGTGATACTTTATTAATAGCTGACAGCAGCTTTTATGCGATTTGCTGGCCAATCAGCGGCCAGGAAATCACTCAACAACAACAGACAATAATGGACATCCATTTGATATCAGACTCCACAGTTTCTTACACGCAAACGAAAATCAGGTGAGTCATGGAGAGGCGCCTTCCTGTCGATTTAATATGTCGCCGTGGGAACCACGTGGCACACAGTCAGTCAGTGCAGGAGACCGTGCTGGCATAAGACCAGCTTAAACCAAACAAAAACAACAACTCGTTTCCTCGTTTGCTGTTACTGGGTATGTCGCACATGGAAAATATAATGAGTTGAAACCACTTTTGGCAGCGATAAGGCACGATGGCCGCTGGAGGAAACGTCGCCAGCCCGATGAGGAGAAGAAAAAGGGCTGGAAAGGTTGTGTGTGTAACTTTGGTCTCACAGAAAATGCGTTTTCTTTTCTTGGATGGCCTTAGTGAAGATGACATCTGGAAATCGAAATCGAAGTGGCCCTGTCCTATGTAATATGGCAAGGCCCCTACATTACTGGATGAAAATAGTGATGTGCAAAATCAACTCCGTATTATGAACAATGAAACTGAGAGCCTGGTGCTATGAGAGCTGAGCGGGCTGCGGGGGTTGTTGAATGGGATGCTAAGACTGCTGAGTAGCATGATAAAACTGCTGAACTTCACAGAATGCGAGAGGAGACGGACACGATCGATGACTTTTCCCCAGTTCGACACAGTCAGTCATGCAGAGTATGAAAACACTGGAAGCTGAAATTTAGAAGATGAAAACTCATAGCATGAAGTGGAAAGCTCATGCAGATAGGGTCAAGTAAAAGGATATCCCTAACATGAATACGAAGTCTACCCCAAGGGATAATGTTGTTGTCAATTCTGCCGATGCAAGCAGTTGAGATGAGGCAGCGACTACAGTAGAATATGTGACAGTATAGAGGGTGCTGAACCAGAAGGAATTGGGAAACTGAAAGCAAATGCAATAACTTGTAACATCTGTGATGAAGATGTCAGTGTGGTCGATGCGTCATCTGATAAAAATCAATTTCTAAAGTCTATCCCCGAAGTAAGAGCGGACATAAAGTTGCTATTTAGTATACCTGATGCAGGTGGGACTGCCCATTTCAATCTAAAATGTGAACCTGAAATTCACAAGGCTATACATGAGAATTTGATGAGGTTTCCTTGCGGTGGGTAACATAAAGTATACATGACAGATATCAAGTGCTGACCTGCTTATATTGGCAGAGATGTGGGCATCTTGAGAATGACTGCAAAACAAGAGGAGACAGATTCTGTGGTAACTGTAGTGGTAATCACATGACAGAACAATGTAACTCAAATGCAGTAGTGTATAAACTCTACAAGGCTGAAAAGACAGGACACTGAACATAGGGTGAACTAGAGACACAGTAAAGCTTTGGATACGGAAATAATGAAAGTAGCAGCTTAATATTTTGCATTTACCTGATTGGATTGCCAGTGATACCACAGAGACAAGGGGTAAAGTTCAAGGTATTAGCAGATGACACCCAATATTGATTCTCCATCAAAGACATCAGAGGTATAAATGAAAAATTCAGTGATGCTCTTTCTAATGTAAAGGAATAGATGGCATCTGATAAAACTGAATTTATGTTTGTGGGAAAGAAAAAGAACTAAAGACACTTGGTGACATTAGACTAAATATAGATAGTAATCAAATTTTGGCTGCTGAAAAAGTCAGTGAATAGTGTACAGCCGGACAATAATTTGTCTCACGGTACTGACCTGGGCCAAATTAGGAAGCTTCCAAATACATCAAATAGAGAGACAAGATTAATAAAGGGTGTTGCACTATGACCAGGAGTACCATTGTGTTGTTGCATCGGCTCCATATCAAGGCTAGGGTGTTTAAAATATGTTCGAGGACTCATCAAGCTATTAAGACTAGGTATTCAAAATATTTGAAAGACATGCTGCACATAATGTAGCCTATGGATGGAATCATCTCAAGGTTAGCTACAGATTATTTGAAAGACATGCTGCACATAATGAAGCCTATGGGTGGAATCATCTCAAGGTTAGCTACAGATTATTTGAAAGACATGCTGCACATAATGAAGCCTATGGATGGAATCAGCTCAAGGTTAGCTACAGATTATTTGAAAGACATGCTGCACATAATGTAGCCTATGGATGGAATCATCTCAAGGTTAGCTACAGATTATTTGAAAGACATGCTGCACATAATGTAGCCTATGGGTGGAATCATCTCAAGGTTAGCTACAGATTATTTGAAAGACATAATGCATAATGAAGCCTATGGATTTCAGCTCAAGGTTAGTACAGATTATTTGAAAGACATGCTGCACATAATGTAGCTTTGGATGGAATCAGCTCAAGGTTAGCTACAGATTATTTGAAAGACATGCTTTGGATGCAACTCAAGGTTAGCCACAGATGGTTTGTCTGACTGATGGCCCTTGGAACTTTGGTTTTAATCAAGAATTTGAGCAGGAAAAATCAACTCCCAATCTCAAGAAAAAATTTAAGACTTTCTTATTTTATGAGTCTTACGGCATTGCAGATTTGACTATAAATGTAGATTACACTGTATTCCATGTTAATTAAGAAACAGTAAAACTATATGTACTGAATTTTTGGAGATAATATTAAAATGGGCGAAGAGAGATTTAAGCCCCGCGCTGATAGAGGGTCACCAGATGGGTCCTCCCGAAATTTCCCTCTCTACATCCAGAGGAAGAAAACACTCATGCCACACAGCGTACTTGGAGGCCGCAACTCAGTAGTTCTGAAACAAGTTTCTCATTAAAAATCATCTTTCCCAGTTACTACCATTAATCAGTGCTGATTGTATGTAGCTACCTCCCTTTTAATTAGATTCTAGACAATTTCCATAATCACTGTGGCCTCTGATACTGCTAATAAAGCGAACAAAACTAGCAAGTGACACTGCCAAAGGTCATACAGTTACTTCCACATGCCTTTACTCTCTTCAGACACCATTCTTTAGCATTCTAAATTACATATTCTATGATACCCTAAAAGAACGTGTCATAAGACTCTTCTTTTCTAGCAGTCTACTTCATTTTGTTGGTAATCCCTCCGTATCAGTAATTCTGTAGCAGTGTTGTATTGCAAGAAGCATGCTGTTTATTAATGCTTTTCGTATTTGCCATATGGTTGCAGAATGTTATGCATTTGCAGAGCAGTGCTAATTTGAATGTAAAGATGTTGCTTTTTCGAGTGCACCTTTGTTCGTTGCACAGTCACGTGCCAAGAAATTCTAAGACGTTTGATTAAATAAAGTGTCATTGTCTGCAGCTATGGACTCTATTTTAGAATAGCAGTCACACTTTACTGCAAATTATTGTTTATTTGTTTACTGAAAATTATTTTTAAGTGATTGTGCCATACTTCGTTGATTCATTGCGCGAGAAAGCGCTCTGAAAATATAATATTTATGGTTTAAGGAAATGTAATTACATTCAAATGTCTACTACAGGATAGAAAATCATTGTTAATACTCAATGACGCCATGGGCAATGGCTGCAGCCACTGTTATTGTCCTCTCAGCCCCACACCTTTTGTATTTTAGGTGAACAAACTCCAGTTTACTTGTGGTCAAGGTACAGGGTTCTAATTCTGAAGCTTTAGCTTGCATGGAGCTGGGTAATAACTAGATTTTCAATGTATGTATGTCAAGAAGATAGTCTTTCCTTTCTGTTTCCCATAAGTATATAAATTCTAACTTATATGGTTTTTGCCTGCTTCATTGTTTATCGGTTCTTTACATACACTGTACTTACTCACTAAAATTACATAAACTGAAGCACTCACAGGAGCATCTTTTGAATAACCTTGCTCAAGCAGTGAAGATGTTCTGTTAAAATAAGACACTTACTTAAAGACAGAATTTTCTTGGTCGCAGTAAAATGCTAATTCACATAAGTGTTTTGGAATAAGAATGACTGAAACTTTTGGAATGAATTCCTTAACAAAAAAGGAAGGAAAATTCTCCTTGGAGGCTATAGAAAGACTTTTCTGAATGTTCTGCGAATCCAACGTGTCTGAAATTCATCACGAGGTAAGGTTACTGTAGTCATGACCGACTGCTCAGTTAGAAATTCTCTTAGGCGATTTAACATAAGAGAAATGCTGTGCTGAGTGTGAGGATAAAAAATACTTCATTTCTGCCAATTTTCTTTCTATTACAGATTAGAAGCGTCGCAAGATTTCATTCTGGAAGATCTCTCTCTCTCTCTCTCTCTCTCTCTCTCTCTCTCTCTCTCTCTCTCTCTCTCTCTCTCTCTCTCTCTCATCTTAATATTCATATGAAAAGTATTTCGAGAGAGTTTGGCTAGTCTAGAAGGAAGTAAGTCGTGAAAAATGATCAAGCTGAGGAATTCTCGCCAAATTTGCCTCCATAATTCGATTGGTTAATCAAATGGTTTTCAGTGCATCATCATCGCCTTCAACAACTAATTTACAAACACTAGATATGAAACAATGAATATCACATATAAAAAAAATTATGGCAAAAACTCATTATTAGCATGACGTTTTGTAAAAAAAAAAAAAAAAACTTATTACAATAAAATAAAAATTAGAATTAATTTTAACGCAGCAAACCTCCGATGATGTTGGGAACCCCGAGATCTTTCATCATAGATTTCGCCTGTTTCTGTATCTGCCAGTTTCTGCGGCTCTTGCACGACAGACGCTGAAAATACTACTTGTAGCTTTATGTAGAAGCCACACAACTTGTCTGCATCTGTCACAACGACTTCTCTCTGTTTTTCAGATACCTACATATCATTGTGATGATATCTGATGCCGTTTGCCATTCACATCTCATCTTAAGTCTTTTCAAGTCTTTTCAATCAAGCCTTGTTGAGCCAATCACATCCTCCGCTGAGGAAGGGATGAGCTCGCTCTGCAGCCAGTGATTCAGATTGTACATCACGGTTGTAGCAAGTCATTAAAATCTTGTTTTTGTTCTTTCTTCATATCCTTTGGCTTTGGTTTAACCCAGGGGTTCCCAAACTGGGGTACATGTACCCCCAGGGGTACATTTGCACGTTTCAGGGGGTACATTTGGTCTGAAGAAAATGATCACTACAATTGTTATCAATAATTTTGTCTGAATACTAGAGTGCATCAAGTTTTTTTTTTTTTTCCCGTTTCTGCCTTATCTGCAGGACTGAATGTGTGTTGAGTTGGTAGTGATCCATTTATGTTGAGTTACTGCGGTGCATCAAAATAAGAATACCTGAGTTTTGTTTATTAATGTTTTGGATAATAATAAAAAGGTATGTATTGTATGTGCTGGATCAAAATATAAATTACCTTAGTAATTGCTTTATTTCTGTTATCACCATTTAAGATACCTATGTAATCTACACATGCAGACTCCATAAATTTAAAATATCAAAATATTAAAATGTTCTTTTTAATATTAAGCTTAATTTTTAGTGTTAGGGGTACATGGGAACCTATAAAAAAGCCCAAGGGGTACCGAGGAACAAAAAGTTTGGGAACCTCTGGTCTAACCGATGTTGCTCTAATAATAGTTTTTTTTTTTTTTTGGGGGGGGGGTGCACTCTCCAACGGTCTCTTTTTATCTTAAATTTCCGGTCCTTCACAATTTGCCTCTGTTACCTCTGTAGTAGTATCTTCTGGTGCTCCTATTTGCAAGAACATTTCGAATGAATTTGATAAAATGTTATCCTTATTCTCTGTACCTGTTTCTTGATTCTTGACCATTTTGGTTTTTTTCTGTAAAACATTAATTTCTTGAGGTTTATTTAGCTGTGTTTTATTACTTCTATCCGGATGTGGTTTTGTTTCATTATTGGTTTTTGTTATCGAAGAAAATGTACTGTATGTTTCTTAGCGGGATCTTGAATTCCTCTCACTTCCAATTCTAATTTAGCCTCTTTTATGGACATCCCTGTTCTTTCTTGTAACATATTTAATTACGTATTGTATATATAATACATGCATTCTTTGGATCTTGCATGATGATTCTGCCCACAGTTTACACACTTAGATTCATTGCACTTCCATTGTGTTATATGTTCAGGAGATCCACAATAAGCGCATACCGATTCTGTTCTACAATATTTTTTTGTGTGCCCATACTTACTGCAATTTTGACACTGCAGTGGCTTTGGGATATAGGGTCTTAACTCTCTGTTTAGGCCTAAATTTTTATTTTTTGAGGTAGATCTTCACCCTTAAATTTTATTTTTACTGTTTTTAATATTTGTTTATTGCTTTTTTTTTACTTAATGCAACATATACCTCACAATCCTGGACCTTAGGGTATCACTTTTTGAGAGAGTCTAATAGCATTGTCTTTTCGATTGGGTTCGTTGCTGTTTTCAGGAAGTACAGTGGTACCCTGAATGCTGTTCAGAGTATCGTGTTTTTCCACTTTCACGTTAATGCTATCTACATTTTTCAAAGACAGATAGTCTTCGGACTGACTTCTTGTTGTGGTTCCTATAAGCCAAGTCTTCTCCTTTATTTGTGTGAGCGACGTCTCTGCCGCTGGAGGCCTGTTTAATAAATAATTTTCTAATTTTAAAGCTGGAATATTCTGGTCGGCTTCCACCAACTTCCACTCCCGAAGAGGGAGTCAAAGTGAGTCAAGGTTGGGTCATGTCTATATTTAGTCTTTTTTGGGGTGTTTTATACGGCATTAAAGTTTTAATACCACCCTGATTTTGATTAACTGGATTATTCAGAGAATTGTCCATTTCCATGCCAGATTTGCTCTGTGCTGGAGCAGTGGTCGTCAACTGTGCCGGGATAGTGCCATCAAAGGACCCAGGGGTACTTGAATCCTTACAACTATTATTCATAAATATCAAAGTATAAAATAATAATAATAAACCTGAAAGCCTTAAAAAGACTTCATCAGCCTTTCATGGAGTTTATTCTTCCACCAATGGCACACGTGAGAACCGACTCCCAAATGTGCGCCCCCTACCCTACCCTACCCCACAGGGGATGGTACAACTTGATTAGAGTGGCCTAAATGTAAGCCAAACCTGCTTGCTAGGACTGAGAGTATTACAAGAATACAATCATCCCCACCCTAATCATGTTATGGGCAAACCGGATAGGATGTCGAGAGTCCCGTCCCCAGAACCAGACCCCCCTGGAATCCATGGCCCACCCCGAAAAAATAGTTCCGCCTTTAAGCTATCAATCTGATAACTCTCAGGTCCGAACATTATCGGGCAGTTGATGGTCCTACCACAGTTCTCACTATTTAGCTTCGGATATAAACCCATTCCAAGCTGTGCTATCTTTTTCTATTTATCAGGTCCAATAAATTTTAGCAAAAGTGGAAAATTCCACAAAAATTAATCCAAAGAAATATATAATGGTATATGGGACTCTTGGACTTAAACCCGGGAACTAATTCCTGGTGTTCAAGAGCCCCCTTCCCCCGTCAAGGTGGTCCCATATCGAGGGAGTGAAGTCATTACTATTCTGTATTCTGACATAGTCCTGTTTTGTGTCCATATTCCCTAACATATCACATCTAATGCTAGGATTAAACTGGCATTGAAAAAGAACAGGACTGAATTCACCGCAGTTATAGCAAGGGCGACGTTGTGGTGGAATCTCTGCTATACACCTGCCCCAGTTTGCTCGTATTGACGACTGGTAAGATTAGCAGCTGACCGTCTTCTTGGATAATCTTTAACATTTTTGAAGGTATTTTGGTAGCTCAAGTCTGTATTTCAGAATTCCAGCGCTCTGCATTCCTCCGCGTGTGTTCGGGGTCCCAGTTGTCATATCGTTTGAAGAAGGCCATTGTTTAGATATGTTATTCAGCAGTCTGATGACCCCGGATCTGTTGAGAAAGTGTCCTTGGCTCTCACCACTGACATGCAGGCACATTTGATCAATTTCGCCTGTCCCAAGTCTAAATTGTAAATTTGTTTTGATCACTGGTACCCCATTATTTGCTTTCCAAGCTGCAAGTTGATTATTGAAGCTGTTTATGATCTCATCAAAGTCGTGGACTCTCAGGACCAGTGTAAGTTCACAATGTGAATGCTCATGTCCCCCTTGATCTGCTTCAGACTCGCAAAAAGAGAATCAAATTTATCGAAAATATCTTCAGATATCTTGGAAAGCACAGTAAAGAATGCAGTCCTTTGGGGCCCACTGAAGTTTTTCCGAAATCCATCTGATGAGGTCGACGTTTGCTTCCTTTTATATTTCTGACCAAGCGTTGGTTTTCCAAATCAGATGTTCGGATGGAGAACAAGTAGGTCCGTGAAATGGTGCCTAATGATGAGCAGCCGTTTTCTGAAGTTGCTCCACCGTCTGCTCTAGCGATGGGAGGCGATCGTTCAAGTTACTGATCGTGACATGAGCAGCTTTTAGTGGTTCGTCTAATTCATCCATTTCTAGGTCTCAGATGTTCAGTCTCTCTCTGAGTTCCTCGACGCCCATCGTAGCATCTCCTGATGTTATTTCATGGCTCGAATCGCTGCTTTCAGAACTGATCGGTCGGGAAGACTGATGCTTTTGCATTACCATATCTATCAGTTTTTCTCTTGTTACCCCGACCTTTGTGATAACGATCTCACGACGGTGTTTCTGGAACTCGGCCTTTCTATAGTTTGAGTGGAGGAACTCCCAACTGGGCTTGGTTCAAGACACGGGGTTATTAGAAGATGACATTATAGTGCGAGAATTCTGTTTGGAATCTATAGTGTTTCAAAATTCTTCGTGAGTCTAAGTGTGGGGAATATCTTTTTTTTTTTTTTTTGAGAGAGAGAGAGAGAGCTACGTAAGTAATGACGTCAGCATGTGCGAGAAGAAGACTCTAGGGCCCCGAGAATACATTTCAGTAAATATATTATTAAAGCTACAAAGATAGATTAATAAGCAGCGCTAAAATCCCCATTACACACCACTTCACCGAGGTCAGAGCGGCTCACGGATGTCAAAATGCGATCTGGGAAGCACACCAATGACAAACAAATATGGCGCCACTGAGAGAGAGGTCAAAATCCGACATGTCTGTGGTGGGGTTTGAGGAAAGTCGTTGGATACTTCGATGTTTTTTGTAGCAAAAGGTCAGCATGTCATTATTCCGTGGGGGTTTTGTCATCAGGAGTTGGTACTCCTGTACAGGCCTTGGCTCATGTGATTCCACGACTCTGTTCTCTGGTTTGTCAGGCTCCACTCAGAGGATGTCCGGGCGTCGGCAGTCGCATCCTTCAGCCTGGGTTTCGTTTGGGGATTTTTTATCGCATGTCACAGGCCAGATCTGTAAACAGAAACTTTTGTGAAAATAAGACATCGAGCCGACGTCTCTCTCTCTCTCTCTCTCTCTCTCTCTCTCTCTCTCTCTCTCTCTCTCTCTGTAATGTAGTTCGAATTCCACAATAGGCTGTAGGTCCCGTTGCTAGGTAGCTAGTTGGTTCTTAGCCACGTAAAATAAATCTAATCCTTCGGGCCAGCCCTCTCTAGAAGAGCTGTTAACCAGCTCCGTGGTCTGGTTAAACTAAGATATACTTAACTTTCTCTCTCTCTCTCTCTCTCTCTCTCTCTCTCTCTCTCTCTCTCTCTCTCTCTCTCTCTCTCTCTCCTTTGCAATGAGAGTGTCAGAGTGGGCTCACTTTGTTTGCAACAGGCGCATTTCTTTTTATATTAAATGAATTTATAAAAGGAAAAGGAAAGTGGTTGAAAATTTGTTGAAATTCAAGAAGAGAGAGTGATTCCTTTCTGCATGAGAGCAAATGTGTAAGAGTCAGTGCAAACTCATAAAACGGAGCCGTTTGTCGTGCCAAGACGCCTCAGTCTTACAAAGGAGCTGAAACGAAGCATTCTCTTCATTCATTAAGTAGGCTATTCGTTAGTTGTATCATACTAATCGCTATGATCTTGATCCTTACAGGAACAGAGCACTTTCATTCCAAATGGTATTTTGTGCCTGTTTAATTAATCTCTATTTCAACAAGTAAAAAAATGCGCCGAAGAAGTTTCTTCAGCGCAATCGAGTTTTCCGTACAGCGTATAATGCTGTATGAAACTCTCACCCACGGTCCATGAAACTTTCAGCCACGGCCCGGTGGTGGCTTGTGTTGTTGGCACCTATAGCGCTGCCAGGCGCGCGATCATGGCTAACTTTAACCTTAAATGAAATCAAAGCTATTGAGGCTAGAGGGCTGTAATTTGGTGTGTTTGATGACTGGAGGGTGGATGATCAACATACCAATTTGCAGCCCTCTAGCCTCGGTAGTTTTTAAGATTCTGCAGAGAGAAAAAGTGCGGACGGACAGGCAATCAGCCATCTCAATAGTTTTCTTTAGCAGGAAACTAAAAGTTTGGTTTATTTCGGGAACACCTTCAGATTCTAATCCTAATGTCTTCTGAAAGTTTTGTTCTCCGATCGACAAAGAATTTTAGGTGTTGTCATTGTCACACCATCATTCGTGTATACATAGTGATACAGATCATACTAGGTCCAGTTATCACGTTACTTTGGGATGCAGTTTCAGTCTATTTGATTTTCAGATTTTCTTCAATCTGTTCATTTTTTTTTTTTTTTTTTTTTTTTTTTTTGGTCTTGCACTCACCTCCGACTCAAGAGAAGCTGGCTCGTATATCATTGTTCCAAAATATGTAAACGGTCCAACCTCACATTCTTTCATCCCTCTGCGCATTCTCGGAATTCACGGCGGGTTTTTCTTAGACTGACTTCTCCCTCCCTCCCGTCCCTCCCTCCCTCCTGTCCCTCCCTCCCTCCCTCCAGAGATGAGGCCAAAGTTCCTGTTTCGTGGATCCCAGGCGGTAGGTCACTCCACGAACACGACTGCGCTTGGCTCGATTCCCTTTTTTCTATTTTTTTTACAAATTTAAACGTCCTCAGCTTTACTTTATTTTACAGTTCTCCAAAATGTTTATTTTAATTCTTGTCCATTACCCTTTTCTGCAACAATAACCTCGAAAAATGAGAGATATTTCTAAACTATATATTACAAAGTATTGTCAATGAATGACCACCAAAGCTTCGTTCTCCACTGAGGCTCGTTGGCTTCATTTGAAGCTGTTGCCGCTGCGTGTTCGCGTCACGCTTAAGCGCACAGTAGTGCAGTGTGGACGCTTCCTTAGCGACAAAATAGGCAATCTTTTCCTATTAGGCAGAAGCTGTCCATTAAGTTTTATTTTTTTTTTTTTTTTTTTTTTTTTTTGCTAATCACGCTACTCTTGCAGTTTCAGTGGCCAGAGGTGTTTCTTATATTATTTTCCTTCTGGTACAAAACAGGCATCAGATAACTTGAGTCTTATTGATTCCTGCAAGTCTGTGCGTCTTTTATTTCTATTTTACTTTTACTCTTGGACTAAAAATGCCATCATTATTATACTCTACAATATTCACTTTTGCAATGACTGACTTATGAAAACTCAGTCAAACTTCAAGTTTGTTAGAAGAGAATCATGTGTATGCTTAATCAACGCAAAATCAAAAAATGATGACGACTCTGGAGAGAAGATTCCACATCGAAAACAACGCAAGCAAGTAAAAGGAATAAAAAAAAAATATGCCTCAACATATACAGATAATAAATTATTATTATTATTATTATTATTATTATTATTATTATTATTATTATTATTATTATTATTATTGAAAATCCGAATACAATATCAAATTCGTTAATCTTCACAGGACTGTTCTGTGACGTCATCTGTGACGTCATCTCGAAAAAGTTACGCCACTCTATCCGCTCAGTAAGATCAGTTGGGAGTGACCTCTGCGACAGTGCATACCTAGAGTCTCATCATCTCTCCGTCACCATTCACTGACATTTCGAAATTTGATCCTGACTTTGATCTTTTGCGATCTCACGCTTCTGAATATACGCCGGTTTAATATCTCCCAGCCCGAGAAGAACCCTAAAAGAGTTCAGAGGTCTGGTTAAACAAATCATTTATAAATAACTAACCTTGTGTACCGTCGAGCACTTTCTCAGTAAAATCTCGCTGGCGATTTGGATGAGATTCCGCATCGGCAGTCGCCATGACCTTGTCATTGGGAGCCCGGGTTCTCTTCCTGCTCCTTTCTGTGATGCCTTTTGTGCACTCAGAGGCTGATCGAAGGGACACTTGTCAAGAAGCGAAGCACCAATACACAGAGGGATTCGTCGTCTACAGCGAGCTTTTGCTCGCTTCTGCTAAGAAAGGTGAGTTAGAACAGAACAACTTATATCAATGTGTTTTCTTTTGTTACAAAGCCACCACCTTGCAAGAGACACGGCGGTACAGAAGGAGCCTTCTGACAAGAATTTGCAGAAAGTGGCAAATCTGTGTACAGTTAGGGAAAACCCGTGCCCTTCAACCCATAGAAATGCAGATACAGAACTTTTAAAATATAGTTTGAGGTCAGAATCCCTGTTTTCGAGAACCTGCTAGCCACAGGCAGCTGTTCTGTGCTGAGTTTCGAAACCCCTTAATATATACCAGCACTCTTGATTTCTAAAACGCGTATTGCATAGTCTCCGGTCTTGCGCGAGGCTTTGGAGAAAATGAGATCTTCCAGTTTTTTTATGTAAATGTGCCACTGTAGGTCTTTATCTGAAACAAGGAATACGGGGCTGGCTCAAGAGCAAAAATTTATATTAAGCACTTTCGAAAGTACGCCATTGCAAGGAAGATGCGAACGTCTCAGCATAATGTCAGGAGTGCTATGAACAAAACAAGAGGTCTGGCAGCCAACTTACCATACAGCTAATTGGACACAGAGCTTTCGTCTGAACTATATCAAGGATTAGCGTCGTCATGAGCAGGACTAAAATCCGATTCAAAGGACAATAAACCCTATGGAAAACGGGAGAATTCATTGAGTAGCGAGCTTCATGTTAGCATTCACAGAACAGGACAAGTTCAGTCTAATTCATATTTAGTATCGTTAAAAAAAAAAAAAAAGTTCACGGGTTTGCCGTAAATCTGAGAATCGTTAGTGAAGTAGCATTTACGAATGTTAAGAGGTCTTGAAAACGAGTAAAAAATGTGCCGAAGTTTCTTCAGGGCAATCGAGTTTTCTGTACAGCGTATAATTCTGTAGGAAAATCTTGGCACCTATAACGGTGCCAGACACACGACCATGGCTATCTTCAACCTTAAATAAAATAAAAACTACTGAGGAGGCGAGAGGGCTGCAATTTGGTATGTTTGATGACTGGAGGGTGGATGATCAACATACCAATTTGCAGCCCTCTAGCCTCAGTAGTTCTTAAGACCTGAGGGCTGACAGAAAAAGTGCGGACGGACAGACAAATAGCAATAGCCACCTCAATAGTTTTCGTTTACAGAAAACTAAAAAGCTGGGAAAAAGATAGGCAAATGAGTTAATGCGATTACTATAGAGATATTTCATTATGCTTCTTTTCCTCTACTTAAGTAGGTGAAATCATATGGTAAGAAATGATGAGAACTATGAGAGAAGTTGGAGGCCGGGAAGGATGGAGTACAGAGAGTTACGACTATGAAGTGGCGACAGGTTGAAGAAGAGTGGAATGACGACCACTTCTGATTAGTCAGCGAGGAAGTGAATCGCGGTGACTGACTTATGCCCGGTTCCTCCATGCAGTGACCCCACTTTCAGGGGAAACAGTTCACTGGTGAAGAAATTAAAAATCAGCAGGAAGATTGTGATCAGGTCGTTTGTTAAGTTGTCTGAAAGATGATTAGTTTCATGCGAATTTTATAAGGCTCAGCCTACTATGGGAGACTCATATGACTCATATCTTCTCTCGTTTCATCTGATTAAAAAATTCGTTTTCCTCCTTATTATGTGTTCTGGCAAAAGCATCGAAACCTTCGGGGCAGACCGGTTTTTATGAGAAATTCTCTTCTTCTTCTCTGTCCTTTTCAGTGTTGCTCAATTCCGAAAAATGTCTTTGACGGGACCCTTTAGATGGGTTCGAGATGTCAACGGAAATAAATGGAATAATGTAGGAACAAGCTACAAAACATTTAGCCCTGTTGTATAAGCTAGAAATGTGTTTTGCGTCTTCGGTGAATGCGAGGGAAGCTTGCGAAGGAAAACTGGATGTGGCGTCATTTCCTGTAGATACTGATAAGATGCTGTCGGTTACCAAACGTCGTGCCATTGCCGTTCGCTTGCGAGCGGACGATTTCATGGCGGGCGTCATTTGTATCTGATTTTCGCTTAAAAACTGCCGTCTTTCCCAGTGCGGAAACCACTAGAAACTTTTGCCATTACCATTTGAAATTCGACTTGTCTATGAGTCGTACTGAGGTGGGGTGGGGAGGGGTGGGCATGTCTCTTTTAAACTTCGACGAATGGACAGAAAGATCAAAATGGGCATTTCAGACAAAAGGAATGGAGCAAAATTATTTTTCATGTCGCCAGAGATATCTGGAATACCACTATCCACAAATTCGATATGAACACATTTGACTTAAAGGATAAGACTGGTTTTCGTGAGCTTATCCCAAAGGGGACAGAGTCATCATTGCTATGGTTCTGTTTCTTAAGGGTACCCAAACAACTCACTTGTCAGGACCAATTCTTCTACTACATATTACATGCAAAATGAAAAAAAATTTTTGGACTTCAGTGCTTGGTTTTCTGTTCAAGATATAACTTACCAGGTGCCTCACTTTATCCCACTTCAGCTAATAAAAATAAGATTGGGAGGGGATATGAAAGTAAACTGTTTGTTTTTCATATTAGTATAAGCACATGGTACTAAATCTAGGTCAAATTTAACCTCGTTTTTGTTTACAGAGATAAAACGACTCATGGAGGAGTGCAACGTCGCAGAGAGGTCTGGAACCATAGTCACTAAAGGTATGAACAATTTGCCAAATTAAGGAAGAGAAATGGGGATTTAGATATACAGAACAAATGACGATTTCTTTTGGTTAAACTATGAACATACTGTAAATGACATGTTGGTGAGCGTTTTGCCCAGTAGGTGTCTACAGTTTATTTTGGGTGAACTTGAAGAAACCAGAGGAGTTGGGCGATGGGGAGAACTTTTCCTGAATATTTCCTAAGACGCAGGGCAGTTGCATGGCCAAAATTCATTTGCCTCTGAGTCATTTCTTTCTGATTCGCTAGGGAGGGAGGAAGGGTTGGTGATTCAGAACTTTCCTTGAACAACCTGCCTGCAGTGGCAAAGACAAGTCCAGTTGCAGAATCTGATGGCTGTAGCCTCTGCAGTGTCTTGAGTTTTTAAAGGGAGGGCCGTAGTGGGTGGGTGGTAGTTGCTTTTGCCCCTTCAGTCCACTGAAGGCATTTTGCTCTTACTCATCCAAATACCTACTGTTCTGTCATCACCTCTGTTGTTATTATTATTATTATTATTATTATTATTATTATTATTATTATTATTATTATTATTATTATTATTATTAAGTCAACAAACAAATAACTCATTGCAATCCATGAAGCAGAAAGCTTTCAGTGTGGCAGACGTTGCATTTCGTCATTTCGCCGTTGGATGGAAGATCTGTTCCGAACAGATTGTAGGTTTCCCTTCAAAAAACATGATTAAAGTAAGGCAAAAAATTTAAGTTTTTGTATGGAAGTCTGTTCCTCTGAACAGATGTTAAAAAAAGAAAAAGAAAGAAAAAAGCAAGCCTTTAGGTTTCCTTCAAAGATTAAAGTAGAGTCAAAAAGTATGTCATTTAAGTATGTATTATTATCAATGTCATAATTATCATTACTAGGGTTGGATGACTGTATAAACGCTCAAGACAATATTGAAAAGGACATACTTGCCATGACTGAAGAAAAGGCCGACTTGGAAGAGGAAGTTCGCAGACTCCAGCTGCTACACGCCATGCAGCTGAAAGACCTATGCACCATCAGGCAATCGTTGGAAATGTGAGTTGTGAGGAACTTTTGACCTCATTTTAGTTTGATGCACAGGTGGTATGACACGTTTTCACGACTCGCTCGGTTTCTCATATGTTGCACGACTGCTTTGCCAAAAGTCTGCCTTTCTCGTGTGCTGAGCTGTGCCAAAAACAACCATCTTGCAGGCCCCCTGGTTCGTCTTCACTAACAGTACCTTTGCTCTGCAACCTGGCTGGTTTCTCTCTTTGCCTCGCCCTTCAGCTGATCTTCAGCTCTGGTCGCTTCTCGAATTAAAGCCTTTCTCATTTGGTGTATCATAAGTCCTTTCTGCTTTCCCACCTTAGTTCTCTGTGCAAGAAAGCTATTGAGATGGCTTTGTCCGTCCGTCCGCACTTTTTCTGTCTGCCCTCAGATCTTAAAAACTACTGAGGCTAGAGGGCTGCAAATTTGTATGTTGATCTTCCACCCTCCAATCATTAAACATACCAAATTGCAGCCCTCTAGCCTCCTCGGTAGTTTTTATTTTATTTAAGGTTAAAGTTAGCCATAATCGTACGTCTGTTAGCGCTGTAGATATACCAACAGCACAGGCCACCACCGGGGCGTGGCTGAAAGTTTCGTACAGCATTATATTATTGCGCCGAAGAAACCATCAGGCAATCGTTGCAGCCTCTTATTTTCCCGACTCTGCCTCCAAACTTTTGACCTCATTTTTTTATTTTTTTTTTTTAGATCATATTAGTTGAAATGAATGACATGCCAACCTACTGTCAATGTTGTGATGACCTGTAAACGGGCATGCACACGGTTTTCTCCTCTTTATCGCCGGAAACCTTCCAGTCTCATGCAGTAGGGATCTTCACTTGATACTTCCACTGGAATAATAGGTCGCCAGCTCGGAATCATTCTCATGATTTGATCTTCACTTTCGAGATGCCTTCGAGATGCAGCAGGCATGAAGACAGGAAGAGGTTGCTTCGATATGCAGGTGCATGACGACAGGAAGATGCTGCCGAGATGTGGCAGGTGCATGAAGACGTGATGTTGCACGACTGCTTTGCCAAAAGATCTGCCATTCTCGTGTGCTTTTCCAGAAAACAGCTGTGCATTCCTGGCAAAAGAAACCATCTTTTTGACAGGCCCCAAATGGAATTCGTCTTCAATGCATAACAGTAAACCTTTGCTCTTAGTCAGGAAAGATCCTGGATGTAACAGTCATTTCTGCTCTTTTATCGCCTTCGTCTCATGCAGTAGGGATCTTCACTTGCATACTTGCCACGCACGCATGGAATAATAGGTCGCTATAAAGCTTAAGAAATGAGAAATACCAGGTGAAAATGCTGTTTATTGATAAACAGTCGAAGTTTTTTCATGCTGAGAAAAAATAATAGCATTGTGAATCATTCTCATGATTTGAAAAACATATTGGCTATTTGATTATTTTTTCATTCCTGGCTGTAAAAGAAAAGAAAAATAATGCTTTCCATTTTGAAGACTTCAGATGCTGCTTCGAGATGTGAATTGAAGACACCTGCTAGCTTCGGTAGATGTAGGTGAGGTTTTATTTAGAGATGTAGGTGCAAAGATAAAGATGCTGTGGAGATGCCCAAGACAGGAAGATTTGTTAGGAAGATGTGGCAGGTGCACCAAGACAAAGATGCTGCTTCGAATGCACAGGTGCAGAAGACAGGAAGATGCTGCTTCAGATGCCAGGTTTGAAGACAGAAGATACAGATGCAGCAGGTGCACACCTACCGTGCTGCTTCGAGATGCGACAGGTGCAAAGAAGAAGATGCTGATAAGATGCGGCAGGTGCCATGACGACAAAGATGCTCAGGTGAATAAGATGGATGCTGCTTGAGGATGGCAGGTGAAGAAGACCCGATGCTGCTTCGAGATGCAGCAGGTGCATGAAGATCAGGAAGATGCTGCTTCGAGATGCGCTTGAAGACAGGAAGATGCTGCAGAATGCAGAAGAAGAAGGAAGATGTTTTGAGATGCAGCCATTGAAGACAGGAAGATGCTGCTTCGAGATCAGACAGGTGCATGAAGACAGGAAGATTGCTTCGAGATGCAGCAGGTGATGAAGACAGGAAGATGCTGCTTCGAGATGCGAGATGCATGAAGAAGGAAGATGCTGCTTCGAGATGCAGCAGGTGCATGAAGACATTTTCCTGCATCATGCTGCTTCGAGATGTTTGCATGAAACAGGAAGATGCTGCTTCGAGATGCAGGTGCATGAAGATGAAGATGCTGCTTCGAGATGCAGCAGGTGCATGAAGACAGGAAGATGCTGCTTCAGATGCTGCATGACGAAGATGCAGATGAGCAGGTGCATGAAGATGCTGCTTCGAGATGCAGCAGGTGCATGAAGACAGGAAGATGCTGCTTCAGATATGGGAGGTGCATGAAGACAGGAAGATGCTGCTTCGAGATGCACAGGTGCATGAAGACAGGAAGATGCTGCTTCGAGATGTGGCAGGTTGAAGACGGAAGATGCTGCCAGCAGGTGCATGACGACAGGAAGATGCTGCTTCGAGATGTGGCAGGTGCATGACGACAGGAAGATGCTGCTTCGAGATGTGGCAGGTGCATGACGACAGGAAGATGCTGCTTCGAGATGTGGCAGGTGCATGACGACAGGAAGATGCTGCTTCGAGATGATGAAGACAGGAAGATGCTGCTTCGAGATGCAGCAGGTGCATGAAAAAATAAGATGCTGCTTGAGTTGCATGAAGACAGGAAGATGCTGCTTCGAGATGTGGCAGGTGCATGACGACAGGAAGATGCTGCTTCGAGATGTGGCAGGTGCACGAAGACAGGAAGATGCTGCTTCGAGATGCAGCAGGTGCATGAAGACAGGAAGATGACGCTTCGAGATGCACCAGGTGCATGAAGACAGGAAGATGCTGCTTCGAGATGCAGCAGGTGCATGAAGACAGGAAGATGCTGCTTCGAGATGTGGCAGGTGCACGAAGACAGGAAGATGCTGCTTCGAGATGCGGCAGGAGCATGAAGACAGGAAGATGCTGCTTCAAGATGCGACAGGTGCATGAAGACAGGAAGATGCTGCTTCGAGATGCGACAGGTGCACGAAGACAGGAAGATGCTGCTTGAGATGGGCAGGTGCATGAAGACAGGAAGATGCTGCTTCGAGATGCAGCAGGTGCATGAATGACAGGAAGATGCTGCTTCAGAGATGCAGCAGGTGCATGAAGACAGGAAGATGCTGCTTCGAGATGCAGCAGGTGCATGAAGACAGGAAGATGCTGCTTCGAGATGCAGCAGGTGCATGAAGACAGGAAGATGCTGCACTGAGGTGCATGAAGACAGGAAGATGCTGCTTCGAGATGCAGCAGGTGCATGAAGACAGGAAGATGCTGCTTCGAGATGCAGCAGGTGCATGAAGACAGGAAGATGCTGCTTGAGATGCAGCAGGTGCATGAAGACAGGAAGATGCTGCTTCGAGATGCAAGGTGCATGAAGACAGGAAGATGCTGCTTCGAGATTAAGGTGCATGAAGACAGGAAGATGCTGCTTCGAGATGCAGCAGGTGCATGAAGACATAAGATGCTGCTTCGAGATGCAGCAGGTGCATGAAGACAGGAAGATGCTGCTTCGAGATGCAGCAGGTGCATGAAGACAGGAAGATGCTGCTTCGAGATGCAGCAGGTGCATGAAGACAGGAAGATGCTGCTTCGAGATGCTGCATGAAGACGAAGATGCAGCAGGTGCATGAAGACAGGAAGATGCTGCTTCGAGATGCAAGGTGCATGAAGACAGGAAGATGCTGCTTCGAGATGCAGCAGGTGCATGAAGACAGGAAGATGCTGCTTCGAGATGCGGCAGGTGCACGAAGACAGGAAGATGCTGCTTCGAGATGCAGCAGGTGCATGAAGACAGGAAGATGCTGCTTCGAGATGCAGCAGGTGCACGAAGACAGGAAGATGCTGCTTCGAGATGCAGCAGGTGCATGAAGACAGGAAGATGCTGCTTCGAGATGCAGCAGGTGCATGAAGACAGGAAGATGCTGCTTCGAGATGCAGGTGCATGAAGACAGGAAGATGCTGCTTCGAGATGCAGCAGGTGCATGAAGACAGGAAGATGCTGCTTCGAGATGCAGCAGGTGCATGAAGACAGGAAGATGAAGATGCAGCAGGTGCATGAAGACAGAAGATGCTGCTGAGATGCAGGTGCACGAAGACAGGAAGATGCTGCTTCGAGATGCAGCAGGTGCATGAAGACAGGAAGATGCTGCTTCGAGATGCGGCAGGTGCATGAAGACAGGAAGATGAAGATGCAGCAGGTGCAGGAAGATGCAGGTGCATGAAGACAGGAAGATGCTGCTTCGAGATGCATGCAGGAAGAGGTGCATGAAGACATGCTGCTTCGAGATGCAGGTGCATGAGACAGGAAGATGATGCTGCTTGAGATGCAGCAGATGAAGACATGCTGCAGGTGCAGGAAGATGCTGCTTCGAGATGCAGCAGGTGCATGAAGACAGATGCTGCTTGCATGAAGACAGGAAGATGCTGCTTCGAGATGCAGCAGGTGCATGAAGACAGGAAAGATGCTGCTTCGAGATGCAGCAGGTGCATGAAGACAGGAAGATGCTGCTTCGAGATGCATGAAGACAGGAAGATGCAGGTGCATGAAGACAGGAAGATGCTGCTTCGAGATGCAGCAGGTGCATGAAGACAGGAAGATGCTGCTTCGAGATGCAGCAGGCATGAAGACAGGAAGATGCTGCTTCGAGATGCATGGTGCATGAAGACAGGAAGATGCTGCTTCGAGATGCGGCAGGTGCACGAAGACAGAAAGATGCTGCTTCGAGATGCGGCAGGTGCATGAAGACAGGAAGATGCTGCTTCGAGATGCGGCAGGTGCATGAAGACAGGAAGATGCTGCTTCGAGATGCAGCAGGTGCATGAAGACAGGAAGATGCTGCTTGCAGCAGGTGCATGAAGACAGGAAGATGCTGCTTCGAGATGCATGCATGAAGACAGGAAGATGCTGCTTCGAGATGCAGCAGGTGCATGAAGACAGGAAGATGCTGCTTCGAGATGCAGCAGGTGCATGAAGACAGGAAGATGCTGCTTCGAGATGCGGCAGGTGCATGAAGACAGGAAGATGCTGCTTCGAGATGCGGCAGGTGCATGAAGACAGGAAGATGCTGCTTCGAGATGCAGCAGGTGCATGAAGACAGGAAGATGCTGCTTGAGATGCGGCAGGTGCATGAAGACAGGAAGATGCTGCTTCGAGATGAAGACAGGTGCATGAAGACAGGAAGATGCTGCTTGAAGACAGGAAGATGCGCTTCGAGATGCAGGGTGCATGAAGACAGGAAGATGCTGCTTCAGGTGCATGAAGACAGGAAGATGCTGCTTCGAGATGCGGCAGGTGCATGAAGACAGGAAGATGCTGCTTCGAGATGCTGCATGAAGACAGAAGATGCTGCTTCGAGGTGCATGAAGACAGGAAGATGCTGCTTGCGGCGGTGCAGATGCAGCAGGGTGCATGAAGACAGGAAGATGCTGCTTCGAGATGCGCAGGTGCATGAAGACAGGAAGATGCTGCTTCGAGATGCGGCAGGTGCATGAAGACAGGAAGATGCTGCTTCGAGATGCAGCAGGTGCATGAAGACAGGAAGATGCTGCTTGAGATGCAGCAGGTGCATGAAGACAGGAAGATGCTGCTTCGAGATGCAGCAGGTGCATGAAGACAGGAAGATGCTGCTTCGAGATGCGAGGTGCATGAAGACAGGAAGATGCTGCTTCGAGATGCAGGGTGCATGAAGACAGGAAGATGCTGCTTCGAGATGCAGCAGGTGCATGAAGACAGGAAGATGCTGCTTCGAGATGCAGCAGGTGCATGAAGACAGGAAGATGCTGCTTCGAGATGCAGCAGGTGCATGAAGACAGGAAGATGCTGCTTCGAGATGCAGCAGGTGCATGAAGACAGGAAGATGCTGCTTCGAGATGCAGCAGGTGCATGAAGACAGGAAGATGCTGCTTCGAGATGCAGCAGGTGCATGAAGACAGGAAGATGCTGCTTCGAGATGCAGCAGGTGCATGAAGACAGGAAGATGCTGCTTCGAGATGCAGCAGGTGCATGAAGACAGGAAGATGCTGCTTCGAGATGCAGCAGGTGCATGAAGACAGGAAGATGCTGCTTCGAGATGCAGCAGGTGCAGGAAGATGCTGAATGCAGCAGGTGCATGAAGACAGAAGATGCTGCTTCGAGATGCAGCAGGTGCATGAAGACAGGAAGATGCTGCTTCGAGATGCGACAGGTGAAGACATGAAGATGACAGGAAGATGCATGAAGACAGGAAGATGCAGATGCAGCAGGTGCATGAAGACAGGAAGATGCTGCTTCGAGATGCAGGTGCATGAAGACAGGAAGATGCTGCTTCGAGATGCAGCAGGTGCATGAAGACAGGAAGATGCTGCTTCGAGATGCAGGAAGATGCTGCAGGTGCATGAAGACAGGAAGATGCTGCTTCGAGATGCAGCAGGTGCATGAAGACAGGAAGATGCTGCTTCGAGATGAAGCAGGTGCATGAAGGAATGAAGACAGGAAGATGCTGCTTGCTGCGAGATGCAGCAGGTGCATGAAGACAGGAAGATGCTGCTTCGAGATGAGGTGCAAGATGCTGAGATGCGAGCAGGTGCATGAAGATGCTGCTTCGAGATGCAGCAGGTGCATGAAGACAGGAAGATGCTGCTTCGAGATGCAGCAGGTGCATGAAGACAGGAAGATGCTGCTTCGAGATGCGGCAGGTGCATGAAGACAGGAAGATGCTGCTTCGAGATGCAGCAGGTGCATGAAGACAGGAAGATGCTGCTTCGAGATGCAGCAGGTGCATGAAGACAGGAAGATGCTGCTTCGAGATGCGGCAGGTGCAGAAGACAGGAAGATGCTGCTTCGAGATGAGCAGGTGCATGAAGACAGGAAGATGCTGCTTCGAGATGCAGCAGGTGCATGAAGACAGGAAGATGCTGCTTCGAGATGATGCATGAAGACAGAAGATGCATTCGAGATGACAGGTGCATGAAGACAGGAAGATGCTGCTTCGAGATGCAGCAGGTGCATGAAGACAGGAAGATGCTGCTTCGAGATGCGGCAGGTGCATGAAGACAGGAAGATGCTGGCAGGTGCATGAAGACAGGAAGATGCTGCTTCGAGATGATGCAGAAGACAGGAAGATGTGCTTCGAGATGAGGTGCATGAAGACAGGAAGATGCTGCTTGAGAAGACAGGAAGATGCTGCTTCGATGCAGGTGCATGAAGACAGGAAGATGCTGCTTCGAGATGCATGAAGACAGGATGCACGAAAGACAGGAAGATGCTGCTTGAGATGCAGCAGGTGCATGAAGACAGGAAGATGCTGCTTCGAGATGCAGCAGGTGCATGAAAGACAGGAAGATGCTGCTTCGAGATGCGGCAGGTGCATGAAGACAGGAAGATGCTGCTTCGAGATGCGGCAGGTGCATGAAGACAGGAAGATGCTGCTTGAGATGCAGCAGGTGCATGAAGACAGGAAGATGCTGCTTCGAGATGCAGCAGGTGCATGAAGACAGGAAGATGCTGCTTCGAGATGCAGCAGGTGCATGAAGACAGGAAGATGCTGCTTCGAGATGAAGACAGGAAGCAGGAGATGCAGCAGGTGAAGACAGGAAGATGCTGCTTCGAGATGCAGCAGGTGCATGAAGACAGGAAGATGCAGAGATGCAGCAGGTGCATGAAGACAGGAAGATGCTGCTTCGAGATGCAGCAGGTGCATGAAGACAGGAAGATGCTGCTTCGAGATGCGGCAGGTGAAAGACAGGAAGATGCCGCTTCGAGATGCAGGTGCATGAAGACAGGAAGATGCTGCTTCGAGATGCGGCAGGTGCATGAAGACAGGAAGATGCTGCTTCGAGATGCGTGCAGGTGCATGAAGACAGGAAGATGCTGCTTCGAGATGCGGCAGGTGCATGAAGACAGGAAGATGCCGCTTCGAGATGCAGCAGGTGCATGAAGACAGGAAGATGCTGCTTTGAGATGGCAGCATGAAGACAGGAAGATGCTGCTTCGAGATGCAGGTGCATGAAGACAGGAAGATGCTGCTTCGAGATGCAGCAGGTGCATGAAGACAGGAAGATGCTGCTTCGAGATGCAGCAGGTGCATGAAGACAGGAAGATGCTGCTTCGAGGATGCAGCAGGTGCATGAAGACAGGAAGATGCTGCTTCGAGATGCGGCAGGTGCATGAAGACAGGAAGATGCTGCTTCGCGGCAGGTGCATGAAGACAGTTAAGATGCTGCTTCGAGATGCAGCAGGTGCATGAAGACAGGAAGATGCTGCTTCGAGATGAAGGTGCTGAAGACAGGAAGATGCAGCAGGTGCGAGGGATGCTGCAGGTGCATGAAGACAGGAAGATGCTGCTTCGAGATGCAGCAGGTGCATGAAGACAGGAAGATGCTGCTTCGAGATGCGGCAGGTGCATGAAGACAGGAAGATGCTGCTGAGATGCAGCAGGTGCATGAAGACAGGAAGATGCTGCTTCGAGATGCAGCAGGTGCATGAAGACAGGAAGATGCTGCTTCGAGATGCAGCAGGTGCATGAAGACAGGAAGATGCTGCTTCGAGATGCAGCAGGTGCATGAAGACAGGGAAGATGCCGCTTCGAGATGCAGCAGGTGCATGAAGACAGGAAGATGCTGCTTCGAGATGCAGCAGGTGCATGAAGACAGGAAGATGCTGCTTGAGATACAGCAGGTGCATGAAGACAGGAAGATGCGCGAAGACAAGAGATGCAGCAGGTGCATGAAGACAGGAAGATGCTGCTTCGAGATGCAGCAGGTGCATGAAGACAGGAAGATGCCGCTTCGGATGCGGCAGGTGCATGAAGACAGGAAGATGCTGCTTCGAGATGCGGCAGGTGCAAGAAGACAGGAAGATGCTGCTTCGAGATGCGGCAGGTGCACGAAGACAGGAAGATGCCGCTTCGAGATGCGGCAGGTGCATGAAGACAGGAAGATGCTGCTTCGAGATGCAGCAAGACAGGAAGATGCTGCTTCGATGAGGTGCATGAAGACAGGAAGATGCTGCTTCGAGATGCAGCAGGTGCATGAAGACAGGAAGATGCTGCTTCGAGATGGGGCGAGACAGGGAAGATGGTGCATGAAAGACAGGAAGATGCTGCTTCGAGATGCAGAAGACAGGTGCTGCCGAGATGAAGGTGCATGAAGACAGGAAGATGCTGAGATGCTTGCGAGATGCAGCAGGTGCATGAAGACAGGAAGATGCTGCTGCAGCGGGTGAGATGCAGATGCAGGTGCATGAAGACAGGAAGATGCTGCTTCGAGATGCGGCGGGTGCATGAAGACGGAAAGATGCTGCTTCGAGATATGGCAGGTGCATGAAGACAGGAAGATGCTGCTGAGATGCAGCAGGTGCACGAAGACAGGAAGATGCTGCTTCGAGATGCGCAGGTGCACGAAGACAGGAAGATGCTGCTTGAGATGCAGCAGGTGCATGAAGACAGGAAGATGCTGCTTCGAGATGGCAGGTGCATGAAGACAGGAAGATGCTGCTTGAGATGCAGCAGGTGCATGAAGACAGAAGATGCTGCTTCGAGATCACGGCAGCAGATGCTGCAGATGCGGAACGACAGGAAGATGCTGCTTCGAGATACGGCAGGTGCATGAAGACAGGAAGATGCTGCTTCGAGATGCAGCAGGTGCATGAAGACAGGAAGATGCTGCTTGAGATGCACGAAGATGCAGATGCAGGTGCACGAACAGGAAGATGCATGAAGACAGGAAGATGCTGCTTCGAGATGCGCAGGTGCACGAAGACAGGAAGATGCCGCTTTCGAGATGCGGTGCACGAACAGGAAGATGCTGCTTGAGATGCGGCAGGTGCATGACGACAGAAGATGCTGCTTCGAGATGGCAGGTGCAAGAAGGCAGGAAGATGCCAGATCAGGAAGAAGATGCTGCTTGAGATGCGGCAGGTGCACGAAGACAGGAAGATGCTGCTCGATCGGCAGGTGCACGAAGACAGGAAGATGTTGCTTCGAGATCACGGCAGGTGCATGAAGACAGGAAGATGCTGCTTGAGATGAGAGTGCATCAAGACAGGAGAGTTGCATGCGGCAGGTGCAGAAGACAGGAAGATGCTGCTTCGAGATGGCAGGTGCATGAAGACAGGAAGATGCTGCTGGTGCGGCAGGTGCACGAAGACAGGAAGATGCTGCTTGAGATACGGCAGGTGCATGACGACAGAAGATGCTTTCAGGCGATGCGGTGCAGAAGACAGGAAGATGCTGCTTCGATGCGGCAGGTGCACGAAGGCAGGAAGATGCTGCTTCGAGATGCGGTGGTGCACGAAGACAGGAAGATGCGAGATGCGGTGCAGAAGACAGGAAGACGCTGCTTGAGATGCGGCAGGTGCGAAGACAGGAAGATGCTGCTTGAGATGCGGTGCAGGTGCACGAAGACAGGAAGATGCTGCTTCGAGATGCGGCAGGTGCAAGAAGACAGGAAGATGCTGCTTGAGATGTGGCAGGTAAGAAGGCAGGAAGATGCTGCTTCGAGATGCGGCAGGTGCACGAAGGCAGAAGATGCTGCTTGAGATGCGGCAGGTGCACGAAGACAGGAAGATGCTGCTTCGAGATGTGCAGGTACGAAGACAGGAAGATGCTGCTTCGAGATGTGGCAGGTGTAAGAAGACAGGAAGATGCTGCTTGAGATGCAGGTGCACGAAGACAGGAGATGCTGGTTTGAGATGCAGGTACAAAGACAGGGAAGATGCTGCCGAGGATGTGGCACGAAGACAGGAAGTTGCTGCTTCGAGATGCGTGTAGGTGCACGAAGACAGGAAGATGCTGCTTCGAGATGCGTGCTGGTGCACGTAAGACAGAAGATGCTGCTTGATGTGGCAGGTGCATGAAGACAGGAAGTTGCTTCGAGATGCGCAGGCAGCGAAGGCAGGAAGATGCTGCTTCGAGATGCGTAGTGGTGCACGGCGATGCGGAAGATGCTGGTTGAGATACGCAGGTGCATGACGACAGGAAGATGCTGCTTCGATGCGCAGGTACAAGACAGGAAGATGTTTTAGAGCGCGTGCAGCACGAAGACAGGAAGATGCTGCTTTGAGATGCGGCAGGTATCAAGACAGAAGATGCTGTCGATGGGCAGGTGCATTTAAGACAGAAGATGCTGTCGAGATGCGCAGGCACGAAGGCAGGAAGATGCTGCTTCGAGGATGCGGCAGGTGCATGAAGACAGGAAGATGCTGCTTCGAGATGCAGCAGGTGCATGAAGACAGGAAGATGCTGCTTCGAGATGCAGCAGGTGCATGAAGACAGGAAGATGCTGCTTCAGCAGGTGCATGAAGACAGGAAGATGCTGCTTGAGATGCAGCAGGTGCATGAAGACAGGAAGATGCTGCTTCGATGCAGCAGGTGCATGAAGACAGGAAGATGCTGCTTCGAGATGAAGGTGCATGAAGACAGGAAGATGCTGCTTCGAGATGATGCATGAAGACAGGAAGATGCTGCTTCGAGATGCAGCAGGTGCATGAAGACAGGAAGATGCTGCTTCGAGATGCAGCAGGTGCATGAAGACAGGAAGATGCTGCTTCGAGATGCAGCAGGTGCATGAAGACAGGAAGATGCTGCTTCGAGATGCATGAAGACAGGTGCATGAAGACAGGAAGATGCTGCTTCGAGATGCGGCAGGTGCATGAAGACAGGAAGATGCTGCTTCGAGATGCGGCAGGTGCATGAAGACAGGAAGATGCTGCTTCGAGATGCGGCAGGTGCATGAAGACAGGAAGATGCTGCTTCGAGATGGCAGGTGCATGAAGACAGGAAGATGCTGCTTCGAGATGCAGCAGGTGCATGAAGACAGGAAGATGCTGCTTCGAGATGCAGCAGGTGCATGAAGACAGGAAGATGCTGCTTCGAGATGCAGCAGGTGCATGAAGACAGGAAGATGCTGCTTCGAGATGATGCATGAAGACAGGAAGATGCTGCTTCGAGATGCAGCAGGTGCATGAAGACAGGAAGATGCTGCTTGAGATGCAGCAGGTGCATGAAGACAGGAAGATGCTGCTTCGAGATGCAGCAGGTGCATGAAGACAGGAAGATGCTGCTTCGAGATGCAGCAGGTGCATGAAGACAGGAAGATGCTGCTTGAGATGCAGCAGGTGCATGAAGACAGGAAGATGCTGCTTCGAGATGCAGCAGGTGCATGAAGACAGGAAGATGCTGCTTCGAGATGCAGCAGGTGCATGAAGACAGGAAGATGCTGCTTCGAGAAGACAGGAAGATGCTGCTTCGAGATGCAGGGTGCATGAAGACAGGAAGATGCTGCTTCGAGATGCAGCAGGTGCATGAAGACAGAAGATGCTGCTTCGAGATGTGGCAGGTGCATGAAGACAGGAAGATGCTGCTTCGAGATGCGGCAGGTGCATGAAGACAGGAAGATGCTGCTTGAGATGCAGCAGTGCATGAAG
The DNA here is from genome assembly GCF_040412425.1 of Macrobrachium rosenbergii. Lineage (NCBI taxonomy): Eukaryota > Metazoa > Arthropoda > Malacostraca > Decapoda > Palaemonidae > Macrobrachium > Macrobrachium rosenbergii. The sequence continues at coordinate 622,990 of NC_089754.1, read as the reverse complement.
ACAGGAAGATGCCGCTTCGAGATGCAGCAGGTGCATGAAGACAGGAAGATGCCGCTTCGAGATGCAGCAGGTGCATGAAGACAGGAAGATGCCGCTTCGAGATGCAGCAGGTGCATGAAGACAGGAAGATGCCGCTTCGAGATGCAGCAGGTGCATGAAGACAGGAAGATGCTGCTTCGAGATGCGGCAGGTGCATGAAGACAGGAAGATGCTGCTTCGAGATGCAGCAGGTGCACGAAGACAGGAAGATGCTGCTTCGAGATGCGGCAGGTGCATGAAGACAGGAAGATGCTGCTTCGAGATGCAGCAGGTGCATGAAGACAGGAAGATGCTGCTTCGAGATGCAGCAGGTGCATGAAGACAGGAAGATGCTGCTTCGAGATGCGGCAGGTGCATGAAGACAGGAAGATGCTGCTTCGAGATGCAGCAGGTGCATGAAGACAGGAAGATGCTGCTTCGAGATGCAGCAGGTGCATGAAGACAGGAAGATGCTGCTTCGAGATGCAGCAGGTGCATGAAGACAGGAAGATGCTGCTTCGAGATGCAGCAGGTGCATGAAGACAGTAGGAAGATGCTGCTTCGAGATGCGCAGGTGCATGAAGACAGAAGATGCCGCTTCCGAGATGCGCAGATGCGGCAGATGCATGAAGACAGGAAGATGCTGCTTGAGATGCCGCAGGTGCATGAAGACAGGAAGATGCTGCTTCGAGATGCAGCAGGTGCATGAAGAGAAGATGCCGCTTCGAGATGCAGCAGGTGCATGAAGATGGAAGATGCTGCGAGATGCAGCAGGTGCATGAAGACAGGAAGATGCTGCCGAGATGCAGCAGGTGCATGAAGACAGGAAGATGCTGCTTCGAGATGCAGCAGGTGCATGAAGGACGATGCTGAAGATGATGCTGCTTCGATACGGCAGGTGCATGAAGACAGGAAGATGCTGCTTCGAGATGCAGCAGGTGCATGAAGACAGGAAGATGCTGCTTCGAGATGCAGCAGGTGCATGAAGACAGGAAGATGCTGCTTCGAGATACAGCAGGTGCATGAAGACAGGAAGATGCTGCTTCGAGATGCAGCAGGTGCATGAAGACAGGAAGATGCTGCTTCGAGATGCGGCAGGTGCATGAAGACAGGAAGATGCTGCTGAGATGCAGCAGGTGCATGAAGACAGGAAGATGCTGCTTCGAGATGCAGCAGGTGCATGAAGACAGGAAGATGCTGCTTGAGATGCAGCAGGTGCATGAAGACAGGAAGATGCTGCTTCGAGATGCAGCAGGTGCATGAAGACAGGAAGATGCTGCTTCGAGATGCAGCAGGTGCAGATGAAGGCACAGGAAGATGCCGCTGAGATGCAGCAGGTGCATGAAGACAGGAAGATGCTGCTTCGAGATGCAGCAGGTGCATGAAGACAGGAAGATGCTGCTTTGAGATGGGCAGGTGCATGAAGACAGGAAGATGCTGCTTCGAGGATGCGCAGGTGCATGAAGACAGGGAAGATGCTGCTTCGAGATACAGCAGGTGCATGAAGACAGGAAGATGCTTCTTGCAGGTGCAGAAGACAGGAAGATGCTGCGAGATCAGGTGCATGAAGACAGGAAGATGTTGCTTCGAGATCAGGCAGGTGCATGAAGACAGGAAGATGCTGCTTCGAGATGCAGCAGGTGCATGAAGACAGGAAGATGCTGCTTCGATGCAGCAGGTGCATGAAGACAGGAAGATGCTGCTTCGAGATGCAGCAGGTGCATGAAGACAGGAAGATGCTGCTTCGAGATGCAGCAGGTGCATGAAGACAGGAAGATGCTGCTTGAGATGCAGCAGGTGCATGAAGACAGGAAGATGCTGCTTCGAGATGCAGCAGGGTGCATGAAGACAGGAAGATGCTGCTTCGAGATGCAGCAGGTGCACGAAGACAGGAAGATGCTGCCGAGATGCGGCAGGTGCATGAAGACAGGAAGATGCTGCTTCGAGATATGGCAGGTGCATGAAGACAGGAAGATGCTGCTTCGAGATGCAGCAGGTGCACGAAGACAGGAAGATGCTGCTTCGAGATGGCAGGTGCATGAAGACAGTAAAGATGCTGCTTGAGATGTGGCAGGTGCATGAAGACAGGAAGATGCTGCTTGAGATACGGCAGGTGCATGATGCTGCTTGAGATGCGTGCAGGTGTATGAAGACAGGAAGATGCTGCTTGAGATGTGCGGCAGGTGCACGGAAGACAGGAAGATGCTGCGGTCGGTGAACGAAGACAGGAAGATGCTGCTTCGAGATAGGTGCACGACGACAGAAAGATGCTGCTTCGAGATGCGGCAGGTGCATGAAGACAGGAAGATGCTACTTCGAGATGCGGCAGGCACGAACAGGAAGATGCTGCTTGAGATGCGGCAGGTGCACGAAGACAGGAAGATGCTGAGATCTGGTTCAGATGCGGCAGGTGCAAGAAGACAGGAAGATGCTGCTTGAGATGCGGCAGGTAAGAAGGCAGGAAGATGCTGCTTTCGAGATGCAGGTGCATCGAAGACAGGAAGTTGCTGCTTCGAGATGCGGCAGGTGCAAGAAGACAGGAAGATGCTGCTTCGAGATGGCAGGTGCAAGAAGGCAGGAAGACAGATCGAAGGTGCAAGAAGACGAAGTGCTGCTTGAGATGCGGCAGGTGCACGAAGACAGGAAGATGCTGCTTCGAGATGCAGGTGCACGAAGACAGGAAGATGCTGCCGGTCGCGGCAGGTGCATGAAGACAGGAAGATGCTGCTTGAGATGCAGGTGCAAAGACAGGAGATGCTGCTTCGAGATGCGGCAGGTGCACGACAGGAAGATGCTGCTTCCGAGATGGCAGGTGCACGAAGACAGGAAGTTGCTGCTTCGAGATGCGGTAGGTGCACGAAGACAGGAAGATGCTGCTTCGAGATGCGCGCTGGTGCACGAAGACAGAAGATGCTGCAGGATGTGGCAGGTGCATGAAGACAGGAAGATGCTGCTTCGAGATGCGGCAGGTGCACGAAGGCAGGAAGATGCTGCTTCGAGATGCGGTAGTGGTGCACGAAGACAGGAAGATGCTGCTTGAGATACGGCATGACGACAGGAAGATGCTGCTTGAGATGCGGCAGGTGCACGAAGACAGGAAGATGCTGCTCAGCGCGTGCAGGTGCACGAAGACAGGAAGATGCTGCTTCGAGATGCGGCAGGTAACGAAGACAGGAAGATGCTGCTTCGAGATGTGGCAGGTGCACTTAAGACAGAAGATGTTACTGAGATGCGCAGGTGCACGAAGGCAGAAGATGCTGCTCGAGATGCGGCAGGTGCACGAAGACAGGAAGATGCTGCTTCGAGATGCAGCAGGTGCATGAAGACAGGAAGATGCTGAGATGCAGCAGGTGCATGAAGACAGGAAGATGCTGCAGGTGGTGCATGAAGACAGGAAGATGCTGCTTCGAGATGCAGCAGGTGCATGAAGACAGGAAGATGCTGCTTCGAGATGCAGCAGGTGCATGAAGACAGGAAGATGCTGCTTCGAGATGCAGCAGGTGCATGAAGACAGGAAGATGCTGCTTCGAGATGGCAGGTGCATGAAGACAGGAAGATGCTGCTTCGAGATGCAGCAGGTGCATGAAGACAGGAAGATGCTGCTTCGAGATGCAGCAGGTGCATGAAGACAGGAAGATGCTGCTTCGATGCAGGTGCATGAAGACAGGAAGATGCTGCTTCGAGATGCAGAAGACAGGTGCATGAAGACAGGAAGATGCTGCTTCGAGATGCAGCAGGTGCATGAAGACAGGAAGATGCTGCTTCGAGATGCAGCAGGTGCATGAAGACAGGAAGATGCTGCTTCGAGATGGCAGGTGCATGAAGACAGGAAGATGCTGCTTGAGATGCAGCAGGTGCATGAAGACAGGAAGATGCTGCTTGAGATGCAGCAGGTGCATGAAGACAGGAAGATGCTGCTTCGAGATGCAGCAGGTGCATGAAGACAGGAAGATGCTGCTTGAGATGCAGCAGGTGCATGAAGACAGGAAGATGCTGCTTCGAGATGCAGCAGGTGCATGAAGACAGGAAGATGCTGCTTCGAGATGCAGCAGGTGCATGAAGACAGGAAGATGCTGCTTCGAGATGCAGCAGGTGCATGAAGACAGGAAGATGCTGCTTCGATGATGCAGGTGCATGAAGACAGGAAGATGCTGCTTCGAGATGCAGCAGGTGCATGAAGACAGGAAGATGCTGCTTCGAGATGAGGTGCATGAAGACAGGAAGATGCTGCTTCGAGATGCGGCAGGTGCATGAAGACAGGAAGATGCTGCTTCGAGATGCAGCAGGTGCATGAAGACAGGAAGATGCCGCGAGATGCAGCAGGTGCATGAAGACAGGAAGATGCTGCTTCGAGATGCAGCAGGTGCACGAAGACAGGAAGATGCTGCTTCGAGATGCGGCAGGTGCATGAAGACAGGAAGATGCCGCTTCGAGATGCAGCAGGTGCATGAAGACAGGAAGATGCTGCTTCGAGATGCAGCAGGTGCATGAAGACAGGAAGATGCTGCTTCGAGATGCAGCAGGTGCATGAAGACAGGAAGATGCTGCTTCGAGATGCAGCAGGTGCATGAAGACAGGAAGATGCTGCTTCGAGATGCAGCAGGTGCATGAAGAGGAAGATGCTGCTTCGAGATGCAGCAGGTGCATGAAGACAGGAAGATGCTGCTTGCGAGATGCGGCAGGTGCATGAAGACAGGAAGATGCCGCTTCGAGATGCGGCAGGTGCATGAAGACAGGAAGATGCTGCTTCGAGATGCAGCAGGTGCATGAAGACAGGAAGATGCTGCTTCGAGATGCGGCAGGTGCATGAAGACAGGAAGATGCTGCTTGAGATGCAGGTGCATGAAGACAGGAAGATGCTGCTTCGAGATGCAGACAGGTGCAGGTGAAGACAGGAAGATGCTGCTTCGAGATGCAGCAGGTGCACGAAGACAGGAAGATGCTGCTTCGAGATGACAGGTGCATGAAGAAAGATGCTGCTTCGAGATGCGGCAGGTGCATGAAGACAAGATGCTGCTTCGAGATGCGGCAGGTGCATGAAGCAGTGGAAGATGCTGCTTCGAGATGCAGCAGGTGCATGAAGACAGGAAGATGCTGCTTCGAGATGCAGCAGGTGCATGAAGACAGGAAGATGCTGCTTCGAGATGCGGCAGGTGCATGAAGACAGGAAGATGCAGAGAAGATGCTGAAGACAGGAAGATGCTGCTTCGAGATGCAGCAGGTGCATGAAGACAGGAAGATGCTGCTTCGAGATGATGCGGCAGGTGCATGAAGACAGGAAGATGCTGCTTCGAGATGCAGCAGGTGCATGAAGACAGGAAGATGCTGCTTCGAGATGCAGCAGGTGCATGAAGACAGGAAGATGCTGCTTCGAGATGCAGCAGGTGCATGAAGACAGGAAGATGCTGCTTCGAGATGCGCAGGTGCATGAAGACAGGAAGATGCTGCTTCGAGATGCAGCAGGTGCATGAAGACAGGAAGATGCTGCTTCGAGATGCAGCAGGTGCATGAAGACAGGAAGATGCTGCTTCGGATGATGCATGAAGACAGATGCTGCTTCGAGATGAAAGACAGGAAGATGCAGGATGGCAGGTGCATGCAGGAAGATGCTGCTTCGAGATGCAGCAGGTGCATGAAGACAGGAAGATGCTGCTTGAGATGCAGCAGGTGCATGAAGACAGGAAGATGCTGCTGCTGCTTCGAGATGCAGCAGTGCATGAAGACAGGAAGATGCTGCTTCGAGATGCAGCAGGTGCATGAAGACAGGAAGATGCTGCTTCGAGATGCAGCAGGTGCGAAGACAGGAAGATGCTGCTTCGAGATGCAGCAGGTGCATGAAGACAGAAGATGCTGCTTCGAGATGCAGCAGGTGCATGAAGACAGGAAGATGCTGCTTTGAGATGCAGCAGGTGCATGAAGACAGGAAGATGCTGCTTCGAGATGCAGCAGGTGCATGAAGACAGGAAGATGCTGCTTCGAGATGCACGGCAGGTGCATGAAGACAGGAAGATGCTGCTTGAGATGCAGCAGGTGCATGAAGAGGTGCAGGAAGATGCTGCTTGAGATGCAGCAGGTGCATGAAGAGGAAGATGCTGCTTCGAGATGGCAGGTGCATGAAGACAGGAAGATGCCGCTGCTGTATGAAGACGAGATGCAGCAGCAGGTGCATGAAGACAGGAAGATGCTGCTGAGATCAGGTGCATGAAGACAGGAAGATGCTGCTTCGAGATGCAGCAGGTGCATGAAGACAGGAAGATGCTGCTTCGAGATGCAGCAGGTGCATGAAGACAGGAAGATGCTGCTTCGAGATGCAGCAGGTGCATGAAGACAGGAAGATGCTGCTTCGAGATGCAGCAGGTGCATGAAGACAGGAAGATGCTGCTTCGAGATATGGCAGGTGCATGAAGACAGGAAGATGCTGCTTCGAGATGCGGTAGGTGCACACGAAGATGCTGCTTCGAGATATGGCAGGTGCCGAAGACAGGAAGATGCTGCTTCGAAGACGGGTGCACGAAGATGCTGCTTGAGATGCAGCAGGTGCATGAAGACAGGAAGATGCTGCTTCGAGATCACGGCAGGTGCATGAAGACAGGAAGATGCTGCTTGAGATGCAGCAGGTGCATGAAGACAGGAAGATGTTGCTTGAGATGGCAGGTGCATGAAGACAGGAAGATGTTGGAAGATGCTGCTTGAGATGTGCTTCACAGGTGCATGAAGACAGGAAGATGCTGCTTGAGATACGGCAGGTGCATGAAGACAGGAAGATGTTAAGCCGAGATGCAGCAGGTGCATGAGATGCGCTTGAGACAGCAGGTGCATGAAGACAGGAAGATGCTGCTTCGAGATACGGCAGGTGCATGACGACAGAAAGATGCCGCTTCGAGATGCGGCAGGTGCACGAACAGGAAGATGCTGCTTCGAGATGCGGCAGGTGCACGAAGACAGAAAGATGCTGCGGAGATGCGCAGGTCGGCACGAAGACAGGAAGATGCTGCTTCGAGATGCGGCAGGTGCATTTAAGACAGGAAGACGCCAGGAAAGCCGAGATGCGGCAGGTGCAAGGAGACAGGAAGATGCTGCTTGAGATGCGGTGCAGGTAAGAAGGCAGGAAGTTGCTGCTTCGAGATGCGGCAGGTGCAAGAAGACGGAAGTACAGGAAGATGCTGCTTGCTTCGAGATGGCAGGTGCAAGAAGTGCTGCCGATGCGGCAGGTACAGGAAGATTGCTGCTTGAGATGCGGCAGGTGCACGAAGACAGGAAGATGCTGCTTCGAGATGTGGCAGGTGCACGAAGACAGGAAGATGCTGCTTGAGATGGCAGGTGCATGAAGACAGGAAGATGCTGCTTGAGATGCAGGTGCAAAGACAGGAAGATGCTGCTTCGATGGCGGTGCAGGTGCACAAAGACAGGAAGATGCTGCTTCGAGATGGCAGGTGCACGAAGACAGGAAGATGCTGCTTCGAGATGCGTGTGGTGCACGAAGACAGAAGATGCTGCTTCGATGTGGCAGGTGCACGAAGACAGAAGATGCTGTCGAGATGTGCGGTGCATGAAGACAGGAAGATGCTGCTTCGATGCGGCAGGTGCACGAAGGCAGGAAGATGCTGCTTGAGATACGGTGCAGGTGCATGAAGACAGGAAGATGCTGCTTGAGATACGGCAGGCAGGAAGATGCGAGATGCGGCAGGTGCACGAAGACAGGAAGATGCTGCTCAGCGCGTGCAGGTGCACGAAGACAGGAAGATGCTGCTTCGAGATGCGGCAGGTAACGAAGACAGGAAGATGCTGCTTCGAGATGTGGCAGGTGCACTTAAGACAGAAGATGTTACTGAGATGCGCAGGTGCACGAAGGCAGAAGATGCTGCTCGAGATGCGGCAGGTGCACGAAGACAGGAAGATGCTGCTTCGAGATGCAGCAGGTGCATGAAGACAGGAAGATGCTGCTTCGAGATGCGGCAGGTGCATGAAGACAGGAAGATGCTGCTTCGATGATGCATGAAGACAGGAAGATGCTGCTTCGAGATGCAGCAGGTGCATGAAGACAGGAAGATGCTGCTTCGAGATGCAGCAGGTGCATGAAGACAGGAAGATGCTGCTTCGAGATGCAGCAGGTGCATGAAGACAGGAAGATGCTGCTTCGAGATGCAGCAGGTGCATGAAGACAGGAAGATGCTGCTTCGAGATGCGGCAGGTGCATGAAGACAGGAAGATGCTGCTTCGAGATGCAGCAGGTGCATGAAGACAGGAAGATGCTGCTTCGAGATGCAGCAGGTGCATGAAGACAGGAAGATGCTGCTTCGAGATGCAGCAGGTGCATGAAGACAGGAAGATGCTGCTTCGAGATGCAGCAGGTGCATGAAGACAGGAAGATGCTGCTTCGAGATGCGGCAGGTGCATGAAGACAGGAAGATGCTGCTTCAAGATGCGACAGGTGCATGAAGACAGGAAGATGCTGCTTCGAGATGCGACAGGTGCACGAAGACAGGAAGATGCTGCTTCGAGATGCAGCAGGTGCATGAAGACAGGAAGATGCTGCTTCGAGATGCAGCAGGTGCATGAAGACAGGAAGATGCTGCTTCGATATGCAGCAGGTGCATGAAGACAGAGGGAAGATGCTGCTTCGAGATGCAGCAGGTGCATGAAGACAGGAAGATGCTGCTTCGAGATGCAGCAGGTGCATGAAGACAGGAAGATGCTGCTTCGAGATGCAGCAGGTGCATGAAGACAGGAAGATGCCGCTTCGAGATGCAGCAGGTGCATGAAGACAGGACGATGCTGCTTCGAGATGCAGCAGTTAAGATGCTGCTTCGAGATGCAGCAGGTGCATGAAGACAGGAAGACGCTGCTTCGAGATGCAGCAGGTGCATGAAGACAGGAAGATGCTGCTTCGAGATGCAGCAGGTGCATGAAGACAGGAAGATGCTGCTTCGAGATACAGCAGGTGCATGAAGACAGGAAGATGCTGCTTCGAGATGCAGCAGGTGCATGAAGACAGGAAGATGCTGCTTCGAGATGCTGCATGAAGACAGGAAGATGCTGCTTCGAGATGCGGCAGGTGCATGAAGACAGGAAGATGCTGCTTCGAGATGCAGCAGGTGCATGAAGACAGGAAGATGCTGCTTCAGAGATGCTGCTTCAAGATGGTGGTGAAGAAGACAGGAAGATGCTGCTTCGAGATGCGGCAGGTGCATGAAGACAGGAAGATGCTGCTTCGAGATGCAGCAGGTGCATGAAGACAGGAAGATGCTGCTTCGAGATGCAGCAGGTGCATGAAGACAGGAAGATGCTGCTTCGAGATGCAGCAGGTGCATGAAGACAGGAAGATGCTGCTTCGAGATGCAGCAGGTGCATGAAGATAGGAAGATGCTGCTTCGAGATGCGGCAGGTGCATGAAGACAGGAAGATGCTGCTTCGAGATGCGCAGGTGCATGAAGACAGGAAGATGCTGCTGAAGGTGCACAAGACAGGAAGATGCTGCTTCGAGATGCAGCAGGTGCATGAAGACAGGAAGATGCTGCTTCGAGATGCGGCAGGTGCATGAAGACAGGAAGATGCTGCTTCGAGATGCAGCAGGTGCATGAAGATGCTGCAGGATGCAGGTGCATGAAGATGCTGCTTCGAGATGCAGCAGGTGCATGAAGACAGGAAGATGCTGCTTCGAGATGCAGCAGGTGCATGAAGACAGGAAGATGCTGCTTCGAGATGCAGCAGGTGCATGAAGACAGGAAGATGCTGCTTCGAGATGCAGGTGCATGAAGACAGGAAGATGCTGCTTCGAGATGCAGCAGGTGCATGAAGACAGGAAGATGCTGCTTCGAGATGCAGCAGGTGCATGAAGACAGGAAGATGCTGCTTCGAGATGCAGCAGGTGCATGAAGACAGGAAGATGCTGCTTCGAGATGCAGCAGGTGCATGAAGACAGGAAGATGCTGCTTCGAGATGCGACAGGTGCACGAAGACAGGAAGATGCTGCTTCGAGATGCAGCAGGTGCATGAAGACAGGAAGATGCTGCTTCGAGATGCAGCAGGTGCATGAAGACAGGAAGATGCTGCTTCGAGATGCAGCAGGTGCATGAAGACAGGAAGATGCTGCTTCGAGATGCAGCAGGTGCATGAAGACAGGAAGATGCTGCTTCGAGATGCAAAGACAGGAAGATGCTGCTTCGAGATGCAGCAGGTGCATGAAGACAGGAAGATGCTGCTTCGAGATGCATGAAGACAGGAAGATGCTGCTTCGAGATGCAGCTGATGGTGAAGACAGGAAGATGCTGCTTCGAGATGCATGAAGACAGGAAGATGCTGCTTCGAGATGCAGCAGGTGCATGAAGACAGGAAGATGCTGCTTCGAGATGCAGCAGGTGCATGAAGACAGGAAGATGCTGCTTCGAGATGCAGCAGGTGCATGAAGACAGGAAGATGCTGCTTCGAGATGCAGCAGGTGCATGAAGACAGGAAGATGCTGCTTCGAGATGCAGCAGGTGCATGAAGACAGGAAGATGCTGCTTCGAGATGCAGCAGGTGCATGAAGACAGGAAGATGCTGCTTCGAGATGCAGCAGGTGCATGAAGACAGGAAGATGCTGCTTCGAGATGCGGCAGGTGCATGAAGACAGGAAGATGCTGCTTCGAGATGCAGCAGGTGCATGAAGACAGGAAGATGCTGCTTCGAGATGCAGCAGGTGCATGAAGACAGGAAGATGCTGCTTCGAGATGCGCAGGTGCATGAAGACAGGAAGATGCTGCTTCGAGATGCAGCAGGTGCATGAAGACAGGAAGATGCTGCTTCGAGATGCAGCAGGTGCATGAAGACAGGAAGATGCTGCTTCGAGATGCAGGAGGTGCATGAAGACAGGAAGATGCTGCTTCGAGATGCAGCAGGTGCGAGAAGCAGAGATGCGGCAGGTGCATGAAGATGTTGCTTCGAGATGCAGCAGGTGCATGAAGACAGGAAGATGCTGCTTCGAGATGCAGCAGGTGCATGAAGACAGGAAGATGCTGCTTCGAGATGAAGACAGAAGATGCTGCTTCGAGATGCATGAAGACAGGAAGATGCTGCTTCGAGATGCAGCAGGTGCATGAAGACAGGAAGATGCTGCTTCGAGATGTGCATGAAGACAGGAAGATGCTGCTTCGAGATGCAGCAGGTGCATGAAGACAGGAAGATGCTGCTTGCGAGATGCAGCAGGTGCATGAAGACAGGAAGATGCTGCTTCGAGATGCAGCAGGTGCATGAAGACAGGAAGATGCTGCTTCATGAAGACGAAGATGCAGCAGGTGCATGAAGACAGGAAGATGCTGCTTCGAGATGCAGCAGGTGCATGAAGACAGGAAGATGCTGCTTCGAGATGCAGAAGACAGGAAGATGCTGCTTCGAGATGAAGCAGGTGCAGAAGAAGATGCTGCTTCGAGATGAGGTGCAGGACAGGAAGATGCTGCTTCGAGATGCAGCAGGTGCATGAAGACAGGAAGATGCTGCTTCGAGATGCAGGAAGGCTGCTTCGAAGACGAGAAAGATGCTGCTTGCTTCGATACGGCAGGTGCATGAAGACAGGAAGATGCTGCTTCGAGATGCAGCAGGTGCATGAAGACAGGAAGATGCTGCTTCGAGATGCAGGTGCAGAAGACAGGAAGATGCTGCTTCGAGATGAGGTGCATGAAGACAGGAAGATGCTGCTTCGAGATGCAGCAGGTGCATGAAGACAGGAAGATGCTGCTTCGATGCAGCAGGTGCATGAAGACAGGAAGATGCTGCTTCGAGATGCAGCAGGTGCATGAAGACAGGAAGATGCTGCTTCGAGATGCAGCAGGTGCATGAAGACAGGAAGATGCTGCTTCGAGATGCAGCAGGTGCATGAAGACAGGAAGATGCTGCTTCGAGATGCAGCAGGTGCATGAAGACAGGAAGATGCTGCTTCGAGATGCAGCAGGTGCATGAAGACAGGAAGATGCTGCTTCGAGATGCAGCAGGTGCATGAAGACAGGAAGATGCTGCTTCGAGATGCAGCAGGTGCATGAAGACAGGAAGATGCTGCTTCGAGATGCTTCGGCAGGTGCATGAAGACAGGAAGATGCTGCTTCGAGATGCAGCAGGTGCATGAAGACAGGAAGATGCTGCTTCGAGATGCGGCAGGTGCATGAAGACAGGAAGATGCTGCTTCGAGATGTGAAGACAGGAAGATGCTGCTTCGAATGAGCAGGTGCAAGACAGGAAGATGCTGCTTCGAGATGCAGCAGGTGCATGAAGACAGGAAGATGCTGCTTCGAGATGCGCAGGTGCATGAAGACAGGAAGATGCTGCTTCGAGATGCGGCAGGTGCATGAAGACAGGAAGATGCTGCTTCGATGTGGCAGGTGCACGAAGACAGGAAGATGCTGCTTGAGATGGCAGGTGCATGAAGACAGGAAGATGCTGCTTCGAGATGATGCAGGTGCATGAAGACAGGAAGATGCTGCTTTGAGATGCGGCAGGTGCACGAAGACAGGAAGATGCTGCTTCGAGATGCGGTGGTGCACGAAGACAGGAAGATGCAGATGCGGCAGGTGCACGAAGACAGGAAGATGCTGCTTCGAGATGCGGCAGGTGCATGAGACAGGAAGATGCTGCTTGAGATGCGGCAGGTGCACGAAGACAGGAAGATGCTGCTCGAGATGCGGCAGGTGCACGAAGACAGGAAGATGCTGCTTGAGATGCGGCAGGTGTATGAAGACAGGAAGATGCTGCTTCGAGGTGCATGAAGACAGGAAGATGCTGCTTCGAGACGCGGCAGGTGCATGACGACAGAAGATGCTGCTTCGAGATGTGGCAGGTGCACGAAGACAGGAAGATGCCGCTTCGAGATGCGCAGGTGCAATGAAGACAGGAAGATGCTGCTTCGGAGATGTGGCAGGTGCACGAAGACAGGAAGATGCTGCTTCAGATGGAGGCGGTGCACGAAGACAGGGAAGATGCTGCTTCGAGATGTGACAGGTGCATGAAGACGGGAAGATGCTGGCTCGAGATGCGGCAGGTGCACGAAGACAGGAAGATGCTGCCTCGAGATGCGGTGCATGAAGACAGGTGCAGATGCGGCAGGTGCATGACGACAGAAAGATGCTGCTTGAGATGTGGTGCAGGTGCACGAAGACAGGAAGATGCTGCTTCGAGATGCGGCAGGTGCATGAAGACAGAGGGAAGATGCCGCTTCAAGATGCGACAGGTGCATGACGACAGGAAGATGCTGCTGAGATGCATGTGCACGACGACGAAGATGCTTCAAGATGCGACAGGTGCATGAACGGAAGATGCTGCTTCGAGATGCGACAGGTGCACGAAGACGGGAAGATGCTGCTTCGAGATACGGCAGGTGCATGAAGACAGGAAGATGCCTTCGGATACGCAGGTGAAGACAGAAGATGCTGCTTCGTTATACGCTTAGGTGCATGAAGACAGGAAGATGCTGCTTCGAGATGCAGCAGGTGCATGAGACAGGAGGATCTCGCTGGATCTGCAGGTGCATGAGAGACAGGAAGATGCTGCTTCGAGATGCAGCAGGTGCATGAAGACAGGAAGATGCGCTTCGAGATACGGCAGGTGCATGAAGACAGGAAGATGCTGCTTCCCAGATGCAGCAGGCGCATGAAGACAGGAAGATGCTGCTTCCCGAGATGCAAGACGCCGGAGATGCATGAAGACAGGAAGATGCTGCTTCGAGATGTGGCAGGTGCACGAAGACAGGAAGATGCTGCTTCGAGGATGCAGCGAGTGCATGAAGACAGAAGATGCTGCTTCGAGATGCACCAGGTGCATGAAGATTAGAGGATGCCGCTTCGAGATGCAGCAGGTGCATGAAGACAGAAGATGACGCTCGAGATGCAGCAGGTGCATGAAGACAGGAAGATGACTGCTTCGAGATGCAGGTGCATGAAGACAGGAAGATGCCGCTCGAGACGCGGCAGGTACTGAAGACAGGAAGATGACTGCTTCGAGAGATGCAACTAGGTGCATGAAGACAGAAGATGTTGCTTCGAAGATGCAGGTGCATGAAGATTGCGGAAGATGACGCTGGAGACGCAACCAGTGCACAAGAAAGATGCCGCTTCAGATGTGGCAGGTGCATGAAGACAGGAAGATGCTGCTTCAGGTGCAGAAGACAGCTAGATTACGAGACGAACAGGTGCAAAGATGCGGAAGACGATTCGAGATGCACCAGGTGCATGAAGACAGGGGAAGATGCTGCTTCGAGATGCAGCAGGTGCACGAAGACAGGAGATGCGATGAGACGGCAGGTGCAATGAGATGCAGCAGGTGTTAAGACGATGCTGGAAGACTTCGAGATGCAGCAGGTGCATTTTTAGACAGAAGATGCTGCTTCGAGATGCAGCAGGCGCATGGTGCAAGATGAATGACGCCGAAGACAGGAAGATGCTGCTCGAGATGCAGCAGGTGCATGAAGATTGGAAAGATGCTGCTTCGAGATACAGCAGGTGCATGAAGACAGGAAGATGCTGCTTCAGCAGGTGCATCGAACAGGAAGATGTTGCTCGAGACTGCATGAAGACAGGAAGATGCTGCTTCGAGATGCAGCAGGTGCAAATGAAGACAGGAAGATGCTGCCGAGTGCAGCAGGTGCATGAAGATAGGAAGATGCCGCTTCGAGATGCAGCAGGTGCACGAAAACAGGAAGATGTTGCTTCGAGATGCAGCAGGTGCATGAAGACAGGAAGATCCCGCTTCGAGATGCAGCAGGTGCACGAAGACAGGAAGATGCTGCTTGAGACGCGGCAGGTGCATGAAGACAGGAAGATGCCGCTCGAGATGCAGCAGGTGCATGAAGACAGGAAGATGCTGCTTCGAGATGCAGCAGGTGCATGAAGACAGGAAGATGCCGCTCGAGATGCAGCAGGTGCATGAAGACAGGAAGATGTTGTTCGAGGATGCAGCAGGTGCATGAAGACAGGAAGATGCTGCTTCGATGCAGCAGGTGCATGAAGACAGGAAGATGCTGCTCGGATGGCAGGTGCATGAAGACAGGAAGATGACGCTTCGAGATGGTGCAGGTGCATGAAGACAGGAAGATGCCGCTCGAGATGCAGCAGGTGCACGAAGACAGGAAGATGCGCTTCTCGAGATGCGGCAGGTGCACGAAGACGCAGGAAGATGCTGCTTCGAGATGCAGCAAGTGCATGAAGACAGGAAGATGCTGCTCTCGAGATGCAGCAGGTGCATGAAGACAGAAGATGCTTCGAGATGCAGCAGGTGCACGAAGACAGGAAGATGCTGCTTCGAGATGCAGCAGGTGCATGAAGACAGGAAGATGCTACTTCGAGACGATGCAGAATATCAGGAAGATGCATGGAGATGGCAGGTGCATACGAAGACAGAGGAAGATGCTGCTCGGAGATGGCAGGTGCATCTAAGATTGCGAAGATGCCGTCGAGATGCCGCAGTACGAAGACAGGAAGACATCGCCGAGATGCAGCAAGTACATGAAGACAGGAAGATGCCGCTTCGAGATGCAAAAGCAGGCGCACGAAGACAGGAAGATGCTTGCTCGAGATCGGCAGGTGCATGAAGACAGGAAGATGCTCTTCGAGATGCAGCAGGTGCATGAAGACAGGAAGATGCTGCTTCGAGATGCAGCAGGTGCATGAAGACAGGAAGATGCTGCTTCGGAGAGCAGGTGCATGAAGACAGAAGATGCTGCTTCTCGAGATGCGCAGGTGCACGAAGACAGAAGATGCTGCTTCGAGATGCGGCAGGTGCGCTGAAGACAGGAAGATGACGCCGAGATGCGGCAGGTGCATGAAGACAGGAAGATGACTGCTTCGAGATGCACGAAGACAGGAAGATGTTGCTCGAGATAGGTATGAAGACAGGAAGATGACGCTCGAGATCGGCAGGTGCACTGAAAGCAGGAAGATGTTGCTTCGAGATGCGGCAGGTGCATGAAGACAGGAAGATGCTGCTTCGAGATGCAGCAGGAATGCATCGAAGACAGAAGATGCTGCCCTTCGAGATGCGGCAGGTGCATGAAGACAGGAAGATGCTACCGCCCGAGATGCAGCAGGTGCACGAAGACAGGAAGATGCGCTCGAGATGCGGCAGGTGCATGAAGACAGGAAGATGCTGCTTCGAGATGCAGCAGGTGCATGAAGACAGAAGATGTTGCTTCGAGATCACGGCAGGTGCATGAAGACAGGAAGATGTTGCTTCGAGATCAGCAGCTGCATGAAGACAGAAGATGCTGCTTCGAGATGCGCAGGTGCATGAAGACAGGAAGATGCCAAGCTTGAGATCGCAGCAGGTGCATGAAGACAGGAAGATGCTGCTTCGAGATCACGGCAGGTGCATGAGACAGGAAGATGCTGCTTCGAGACGGCATCATGAAGACAGAGTGCCGCAGGCATGAAGACAGGAAGTTGCTGCTTGAGACTGGCAGGTGCAAAGACAGAAGAGGAAGATGCTGCTTCGAGATGCAGCAGGTCCGAAGACAGGAAGATGCTGCTGAGATGCAGGGTGCATGAAGACAGGAGGAAGATGCTTCGAGATGGCAGGTGCATGAAGACAGGTGCCGCCTGAGATGCGGCACGGTAGAAGAAGGAAGATGTTGCTTCGAGATCGGCAGGTGCATGAAGACAGGAAGATGCTGCTTCGAGATACAGCAGGCGCATGAAGACAAGAAGATGCCGCTTCGAGATGCAGCAGGTGCATGAAGACAGGAAGAGCCGTTTGAGATGCAGCGCTGGCGCATGGAAGACAGGAAGATGCTGCTTCGAGACGCGCAGGTGCATGAAGACAGGAAAAGATGCCGCTTCGAGATGGCATGTGCATGAAGACAGACGATGTTGCCGAGATGCAGCAGTTAAGATACTGCTTCGAGACGCAGCAGGTGCACGAAGACAGGAAGATGCTGCTTCGAGACAGCAGGTGCATGAAGACAGGAAGATACTACGCGCTGAGCCAGATGCAGGTGCATTAAGACAGGAAGATGCTGCTTCGAGATGTGGTGGCAGGTGCATGAAGACAGGTGAAAGATGTTGCTTCGATGCAGCAGGTGCATGAAGACAGGAAGATGTTGCTCGAGATGGTGGGAAAGTGCATGAAGATAGGAAGATGTTACCGAAGACGCGGCAGGTGCACGAAGACAGGAAGATGTCATTGAGACGCAGCAGGTGCATGAAGACAGGAAGATAAGCTTCGGATGCAGCAGGTGCACGAAGACCGAGGAAGATGCCGCCTCGAGATGCGGCAGGTGCATGAAGACAGGAAGATGCTGCTTCGAGATGCAGCAGGTGATGACAGGAAGATGCTGCTTCGAGATGTGCAGTGCACGAAGACAGGAAGATGCTGCTGCGAGAAGATGCTGCTTGGGACATGAAGACAGGAAGATGCTGCTTCAAGATGCAGGGAAGATGCTGCGGATGTGAAGATGCACGAAGACAGGAAGATGCTGCGACAGGTGCAGACAGGCGGTGCACGAAGACAGGAAGATGCTGCTTCGAGAGATCGGCAAGGTGCAGGTGCTGCTTCGATGAAGAAGACAGGAAGATGCTGCTTCGAGATGCAGCAGGAGCATGAAGACAGGAAGATGCTGCTTCAAGATGTGGCAGGTGCACGAAGACAGGAAGATGCTGCTTCGAGATGCGTGATTGCACGAGGCATGAATGAAGACAGGAAGATGCTGCTTCGATGCAGCAGGTGCATGAAGACAGGAAGATGCTGCTTCGAGGATGCAGCAGGTGCATGAAGACAGGAAGATGCTGACTTGAAGACAGAAGATGCTGCTTGGATGTGGCAGTGCATGAAGACAGGAAGATGCTGCTTCGAGATGCAGCAGGTGCATGAAGACAGGAAGATGCTGCTTCGAGATGCGGCAGGTGCATGAAGACAGGAAGATGCTGCTTCGAGATGCAGCAGGTGCATGAAGACAGGAAGATGCTGCTGCTTCAGGAAGATGCTGCTTCGAGATGCGACAGGTGCATGAAGACAGGAAGATGCTGCTTGAGATGCAGCAGGTGCATGAAGACAGGAAGATGCTGCTTGAGATGAGGTGCAGAAGACAGGAAGATGCTGCTGAGATGCGGCAGGTGCATGAAGACAGGAAGATGCTGCTGCATGAAGATGGGAAGATGCTGCTTCGAGATGCGCAGGTGAAGACAGGAAGATGCTGCTTCGAGATGTGGCAGGTGCATGAAGACAGGAAGATGCTGCTTCGAGATGCGGCAGGTGCATGAAGACAGGAAGATGCTGCTTCAAGATGCGACAGGTGCATGAAGACAGGAAGATGCTGCTGAAGATTGGTGCATGAAGACAGGAAGATGCTGCTTCGAGATGCAGCAGGTGCATGAAGACAGGAAGATGCTGCTTCGAGATGCAGCAGGTGCATGAAGACAGGAAGATGGAAGATGCTGCATCGACAGGAAGATGCTGCTTCGAGATGACAGGTGCATGAAGACAGGAAGATGCTGCTTCGAGATGCAGCAGGTGCATGAAGAAGATGCTGCTTCGAGATGCAGCAGGTGCATGAAGACAGGAAGATGCTGCTTCGAGATGCAGCAGGTGCATGAAGACAGGAAGATGCTGCTTCGAGATGCAGCAGGTGCATGAAGACAGGAAGATGCTGCTTCGAGATGCATGAAGCAGGTGCATGAAGACAGGAAGATGCTGCTTGAGATGCGCAGGTGCATGAAGACAGGAAGATGCTGCTTGAGATGCAGCAGGTGCATGAAGACAGGAAGATGCTGCTTCGAGATGCAGCAGGTGCATGAAGACAGGAAGATGCTGCTTCGAGATGCAGCAGGTGCATGAAGACAGGAAGATGCTGCTTGAAGACAGGAGATGCGGCAGGTGCATGAAGACAGGAAGATGCTGCTTCAAGATGCGACAGGTGCATGAAGACAGGAAGATGCTGCTTCGAGATGCGACAGGTGCACGAAGACAGGAAGATGCTGCTTCGAGATGCAGCAGGTGCATGAAGACAGGAAGATGCTGCCGAGATGCTGCATGAAGACAGAAGATGCTGCTTCGAGATGCAGCAGGTGCATGAAGACAGGAAGATGCTGCTTCGAGATGCAGCATGAAGTGCATGAGGTGCATGAAGACAGGAAGATGCTGCTTGAGATGCAGCAGGTGCATGAAGACAGGAAGATGCTGCTTCGAGATGCAGTGCAGGTGCATGAAGACAGGAAGATGCTGCTTCGAGATGCAGCAGGTGCATGAAGACAGGAAGATGCTGCTTCGAGATGCAGCAGGTGCATGAAGACAGGAAGATGCTGCTTCGAGACAGGTGCATGAAGACAGGAAGATGCTGCTTCGAGATGCAGACAGGTGCATGAAGACAGGAAGATGCTGCTTGAGATGATGAGCAGGTGCATGAAGACAGGAAGATGCTGCTTCGAGATGCAGCAGGTGCATGAAGACAGGAAGATGCTGCTTCGAGATGCAGCAGGTGCATGAAGACAGGAAGATGCTGCTTCGAGATGCCGCAGGTGCATGAAGACAGGAAGATGCTGCTTCGAGATGCAGCAGGTGCATGAAGACAGGAAGATGCCGCTTCGAGATGCAGCAGGTGCATGAAGACAGGAAGATGCTGCTTCGAGATGCAGCAGGTGCATGAAGACAGGAAGATGCTGCTGAGATGCAGCAGGTGCATGAAGACAGAAGATGCTGCTGAGATGGCAGGTGCATGAAGACAGGAAGATGCTGCTTCGAGATGCATGAAGACAGGTGCATGAAGGTGCATGAAGACAGGAAGATGCTGCTTCGAGATGCAGCAGGTGCATGAAGACAGGAAGATGCTGCTTCGAGATGCAGCAGTGCATGAAGACAGGAAGATGCTGCTTCGAGATGCAGCAGGTGCAGATTAGAAGATGCAGGAAGACGCTGCTTCGAAGATGCAGCAGGTGCAGTGCATGAAGACAGGAAGATGCTGCTTCGAGATGCAGCAGGTGCATGAAGACAGGAAGATGCTGCTTCGAGATGCAGCAGGTGCATGAAGACAGGAAGATGCTGCTTCGAGATGCAGCAGGTGCATGAAGACAGGAAGATGCTGCTTCGAGGTGCATGAAGACAGGAAGATGCTGCTGAATGACAGTTAAGAACAGTTGCTTTGGAGCAGAAGACAGGAAGATGCTGCTTCGAGATGCAGCAGGTGCATGAAGACAGGAAGATGCTGCTTCGAGATGCAGCAGGTGCAGAAGACAGGAAGATGCTGCTTCGAGATGCAGCAGGTGCATGAAGACAGGAAGATGCTGCTTCGAGATGCAGCAGGTGCATGAAGACAGGGAAGATGCAGGCATGCTTCGAGATGCAGCAGGTGCATGAAGACAGGAAGATGCAGCAGGTGCAGCAGGTGCATGAAGACAGGAAGATGCCGCTTCGAGATGCAGCAGGTGCATGAAGACAGGAAGATGCCGCTTCGAGATGCAGCAGGTGCATGAAGACAGGAAGATGCTGCTTCGAGATGCAGCAGGTGCATGAAGACAGGAAGATGCTGCTTCGAGATGCAGCAGGTGCATGAAGACAGGAAGATGCTGCTTCGAGATGCAGCAGGTGCATGAAGACAGGAAGATGCTGCTTCGAGATGCAGCAGGTGCATGAAGACAGGAAGATGCTGAGATGCTGCATGAAGACAGAAGATGCAGATGTGCAGGTGCATGAAGACAGGAAGATGCTGCTTCGAGATGCAGCAGGTGTGAAGGAACCAGGACGATGCTGCTTCGAGAGATGCGCAGCAGTTAAGATGCTGCTTCGAGATGCAGCAGGTGCATGAAGACAGAGGCGCTGCTTCAAAGGTGCGAAACGAGGTGCATGAAGACAGGAAGATGCTGCTTCCGAATGGCAGATTGCATCGAACAGGAAGATGCTGCTTCGAGATACTAACGGGTGCATGAAGACGGGAAAGTGCTGCTTCGAGGATGCAGCGGGTGCAGCAAAGAGAGACCTAGAAGATGCTGCTTCGAGATGCAGCAGGTGCATGAAGACGGGAAGATGCTGCTTCCGAGGATGCAGCAGGTGCATGAAGACAGGAAGATGCTGCTTCGAGATGCGGCAGGTGCATGAAGACAGGAAGATGCTGCTTCGAGATGCCAGCGGGTGCATGAAGACAGAAGATGCTGCTTCGGAGATGCAGCAGGTGCATGAAGACAAGAAGATGCGGCTTCGAGATGCGGCAGGTGCATGAAGCAGATACGCTCGAACAGGAGAAGATGCTGCTTCGAGATGCAACGGGTGCATGAAGACAGGAAGGATGCTGCTTCGAAGGATGCAGCGGGTGCATGAACAGGAAGATGCTGCTTCGAGATGCAGCAGGTGCATGAACGGGGAAGATGCTGCTTCGAGGATGCAGCGGGTGCGCTGAAGACAGGAAGATGCCTTCGAGGATGCAGCAGGTGCATGAGAACAGGAAAGATGCTGCTTCGAGATCGGCAGGTGCGCGAAGACGAGGAAGATGCGGCTTCGAGGATCACGGCAGGTGCATGAAGACCAAGGAAAGATGCTGCTTGAGATACGCCAGAATGCGCGAAGACAGAAGATACTGCTTCGAGATGCAGCAGATTACGTGGTGCTCAGAAGATGCCGCTTCGAGATGCAGCAGTGCGCGAAGACAGGAAGATGCTGCTTCGAGATGCAGGTGCATGAAGACAGAAGATGCTGCTTCGAGATGCGAAGCAGTGTGCATGCTGAGAGACAGGAAGAAGATGCCCGGCTGAGATGCGGATGAAGATATGAAGATGCTGCTCAAGCAGGTCATGAAGACAGAAGATGCTGGAGATGCGACATGCACGAAGACAGGAAGATGCCTGAGATGGCAGCGGTTAAGATGCTGGCGGATACTGTCAGGTGCATGAAGACAAGAAGATGCTGGCGAAGATGGCAGGATAGACGCTGCTTCGAGATGCAGCAGGTGCATGAAGACAGGAAAATGCTGCTTCGATGATGACAGAAGATGCTGCTCGCAGGTGCATGAAGACAGGAAGATGCTGCTGAGATGCAGCAGGTGCATGAAGACAGGAAGATGCTGCTTCCGAAGATGCTAGTTTGCAGGTGCATGAAGACAGGAAGATGCTGCTTCGAGATGCAAGCAGGTGCATGAAGACAGGAAGATGCTGCTTGGAGATGCCAGCAGGTGCGAAGATGCAGGAAGATGATGCTTCGAGATGGCAGGTGCATGAAGACAGGAAGATGCTGGCTTGATATGAGCAGGTGAAGACAGGAAGATGTTGCTTGAAGACAGAGATGCATGCAGGTGCATGAAGACAGGAAGATGCTGTTTGAGATGCAGCAGGTGCATGAAGACAGGAAGATGCTGCTTGAGATGCAGCAGGTGCATGAAGACAGGAAGATGTTACAGGTGCATGAAGACAGGAAGATGCTGCTTGAGATGCAGCAGGTGCATGAAGACAGAAGATGTTGCTTGAGATGCAGGGCATGAAGACATGCTGCTTTTTGAGGTGCATGAAGACAGAAGATGCTGCTTCGAGATGAAGACAGCAGGTGCAGGTGACGATACAGGAAGATGCTGCTGAGATGCGGCAGAGCATGAAGACAGGAAGATGCAGCTTCAAGATGCGACAGGCATGAAGACAGGAAGATGCCGCTTCGAGATGCGACAGGTGCACGAAGACAGGAAGATGCTGCCGAGATGGCAGGTGCATGACAGGAAGATGCTGCTTCGAGATGCAGGTGCATGAAGACAGGAAGATGCTGCTTGAGATGGCAGGCATGAAGACAGGAAGATGCTGCTTCGAGATGCAGCAGGTGCATGAAGACAAGAAGATGCTGCTTCGAGATGCAGCAGGTGCATGAAGACAGGAAGATCCTGCTTCGAGATGCAGCAGGTGCATGAAGACAGGAAAATGCTGCTTCAAGATGCGACAGGTGCATGACGACAGGAAGATGCTGCTTCAAGATGCGACAGGTGCATGAAGACAGGAAGATGCTGCTTCGAGATGACAGGTGCAGAAGACAGGAAGATGTTGCTTCGAGATGAGGTGCATGAAGACAGAAGATGTTGCTTGAGATGGCAGGTGCATGAAGACAGGAAGATGCTGCTTGATATGCAGCAGGTGCATGAAGACAGGAAGATGTTGCTTGAGATGCAGCAGGTGAAGACAGAAGATCCTCTGCTTCTGAGATGCAGGCATAAAGACAGGAAGATGCTGCTTCGAGATGCAGCAGGTGCATGAAGACAGGAAGATGCTGCTGAGATGCAGCAGGTGCATGAAGACAGGAAGATGCTGCTTGAGATGCAGCAGGTGCATGAAGACAGGAAGATGTTGCTTTGAGATGCAGCAGGTGCATGAAGACAGAAGATGTTGCTTGAGATGCAGGTGCATGAAGACAGGAAGATGCTGCTTGAGACAGCAGGTGCATGAAGACAGGAAGATGCTGCTTGAGATGCAGCAGGTGCATGAAGACAGGAAGATGCCGCTTCGAGATGCAGGTGCATGAAGACAGGAAGATGCTGCTTGAGACAGCAGGTGCATGAAGACAGGAAGATGCTGCTTCGAGATGCGGCAGGTGCATGAAGACAGGAAGATGCCACGAGATGCGGCAGGTGCATGAAGACAGGAAGATGCTGCTTCGAGATGCGGCAGGTGCATGAAGACAGGAAGATGCTGCCTGAGATGGCAGGTGCATGAAGACAAGAAGATGCTGCTTCGAGATGCAGCAGGTGCATGAAGACAGGAAGATGCTGCTTGAGATGCAGCTGGTGCATGAAGACAGGAAGATGCTGCTTGAGATGCAGCAGGTGCATGAAGACAGGAAGATGCTGCTTGAGATGTGAAGACTGCTTCGAGATGCAACAGTTAAGATGTTGCTTTCGAGACAGCAGGTGCATGAAGACAGGAAGATGCTGCTTCGAGATGCAGGTATGAAGACAGAAGATGCTGTTTGAGATGCAGCAGGTGCATGAAGACAGGAAGATGCTGCTTCGAGATACAGCAGGTGCATGAAGACAGGAAGATGCTGCTTTGAGATGCAGCAGGTGCATGAAGACAAGATGCTGAGATGCAGGTGCATGAAGACAGAAGATGTTGCTTGAGGTGCATGAAGATAGGAAGATGCTGCTTCGAGATGCAGGGTGCATGAAGACAGGAAGATGCCGCTTCGAGATGCAGCAGGTGCATGAAGACAGGAAGATGCTGCTTGAGATGCAGCAGGTGCATGAAGACAGAAGATGCTGCTTCGAGATGGCAGGTGCATGAAGACAGGAAGATGCTGCTTGAGATGCAGCAGGTGCATGAAGACAGGAAGATGCCGCCGAGATGCAGCAGGTATGAAGACAGGAAGATGCTGCTTCGAGATGCAGCAGGTGCATGAAGACAGGAAGATGCTGCTTCGAGATGCAGCAGGTGCATGAAGACAGGAAGATGCCTTCTTCGAGATGCAGCAGGTGCATGAAGACAGGAAGATGCTGCTTTGAGATGCAGCAGGTGCATGAAGACAGGAAGATGCTGCTTGAGATGAGCAGGTGCATGAAGACAGAAGATGCTGCTTCGAGATGCAGCAGGTGCATGAAGACAGGAAGATGCTGCTTGAGATGCAGCAGGTGCATGAAGACAGGAAGATGCTGCTTCGAGATGCGGCAGGTGCATGAAGACAGGAAGATGCTGCTTCGAGATGCGGCAGGTGCATGAAGACAGGAAGATGCTGGAAAGTGCGCTTCAGATGCGACACAGATTATGAACGGGAAAGATGCTGTGGCGAGGTCGACAGGTGCACGGGAACAGGGAAAGATGCTGCTTCACGAGGATGCAGCAGGTGCATGAAGGCAAGGAAGATGCTTTGCTTCGAGATGGCAGGTGCGGCGAACGGAAGATGCTGCTTCATTAGCCGGCGGGTGCGTGAAGACAGGAAGATGCTGCTTCGAGATGCGGTGCATGAAGACGGGAAGATCACTGCTTCGAGATACGGCAGGTGCATGAAGACAGAGGAAAGATGCTGCTTCGAGATGCGGCAGGTGCGCGATGAAGACGGGAAAGATGCTGCTTCGGATACAGATGCAGAACGGGAAGATGCTGCTTCGAGATGCATGAAGAACCGGAAGATGCTGCTTCAGAGATGGGTGCAGGTGCATGCTGTAAGACAGGAAGATGCTGCTTCGAGATGGCGGGTGCGAAGACAGGAAGATGCTGCTTCGAGAAGGAGCATGGACGGGTGCTTCCAGAAGATGCTGCTTCGAGATGCAACGGGTGCATGAAGACAGGAAGATGCTGCTTCGAAGTGGATGCTACTTCAGAGCAGGGTGCATGAACAGGAAGATGCTGCTTCGAGATGCAGCAGGTGCATGAACAGAAGATGCTGCTTCGAGATGCAGCGGGTGCGCTGAAGACAGGAAGATGCTGCTTCGAGGATGCAGCAGGTGCATGAAGAACAGGAAAGATGCTGCTTCGAGATCGGCAAAATGCGTGCGACAGGTTGATGACGACAGGAAGATGCTGCTTCGATGGATGCGCCAGACAGGTGCTGCTTCGAATCGACCAAGGAACGGATGCTGCTTCGAGATACGCCAGGTGCATGAACAGAGGAAGATGTGCTTCGAGATGCGGCAGGTGCGTAGAACAGAGGGGGATGCTGCTTCGATAAGATGCCGCTTCGAGATGCAGCAGTGCACTGAAGACGAAGATCCTGCTTCGAGATGCAGCAGGTGCATAAGACAGAACAGGAAGATGCTGCTTCGAGATGCAGCGTGCATGAAGACAGGAAGATGCCGCTTCAGATGCAGCAGGTGCAGAGACACGGAAGACGATGCTTCCGAATGCTATGAACAGATGCTGCTGAATGCGGTTAAGATGCTGGCGAAGTGCAGCAGGTGCATCGAAGACAGGAAGATGCTGCTTCGAGATGCAGCAGGTGCATGAAGACAGGAAGATGCTGCTTCAAGATGCTGCTTCGGAAGATGCTACCGGATGCAGCAGGTGAAGAGCAGGAAGATGCTGCTGAGATGGCGCAGGTGCATGAAGACAGGAAGATGCTGCTTCCGAGATGCAGGTGCATGAAGACAGGAAGATGCCCGGATCACGGCAGGCATGAAGACAGGAAGATGCTGCTTCGAGATGCCGCAGGTGCGTGAAGACAGGAAGATCTCTGCTTCGGATGATGCAGGTGCATGAAGACAAAAAGATGCCGCTTCGAGATGCAGCAGGTGCATGAAGATAGGAAGATGCTGCTTCGAGGATGCGGCTGGTGTTGCAGGAAGACAGGAAGATGCTGCTCCGAGATGCGGCAGGTGAATAAAGACAGGAAGATGAAGACAGGAAGATGCAGCTTATGCGGCAGGTATAAGACAGGAAGATGCTGCCTGAGATGCAGGTGCAGTTGAATGATGCTGCTTCGAGATGGTAGGAATTGAAGACAGGAAGATGCTGCTTCGAGATGCAGCAGGTGCATGAAGATAGGAAGATTTCAGCGAGATGCGCGGGTGCGAAGATAGGAAGATGCTGCTTCAAGATGACAGGTGCATGAAGACGGAAGATGCTGCTTCGAGATGCGACAGGTGCACGAAGACCTGAAGATGCTGCTTGAGATGCAGAAGACAGGTGAGATACAAAAAGTGAAGACAGGAAGATGCTGCTTGATACAGAGATGCAGCAGGTGCATGAAGATGAAGACAAGAAGATGCTGGCTTCAGATGCAGCGGTGCATGAGAACAGAAAGATCCTGCGCCGAGATTTTAGCAGGGTGCATGAAGACAGGAAGATGCTGCTTCAAGATGTGACAGCAGGTGCATGAAGACAGGAAGATGCCGCTTCGAGATGCAGCAGGTGCATGAACGAAGATGCGCTCAGGATGCGCGAGATGTGCATGAAGACAGGAAGATGCGGTTTGAGATGCCAGGTGCATGAAGACAGGAAGATGCTGCTTCATATGAGGATGAAGACAGAAAGAGCAGGTGCATGAAGACAGAATATGCCGCTTCGAGATGCAGCAGGTGCTACTTGAGATGCAGGACAGATGATCTTCGAGATGCAACAGGTGCAGAAAACTCGGAAGATGCTGCTTCATAAAGATGCTGGCTTGAGATGTAGGTGTAAAAGACAGGAAGATGTTGCTTCAGAGGCAACAGGTGCAAAGACAGGAAGATGCTGCTTCGAGATGCAGCAGGTGCATGAAGACAGGAAGATGCTGCTTCGAGATGCGGCAGGTGCATGAAGACAGGAAGATGCTGCCGAGATGCGAAAAAGGAAGACAGGAAGATGCTGCAGGTGCATGACGATAGAAGATGCTGCTTGAGATGCGGCAGGTGCACAAAGACAGGAAGATGCTGCTTGAGGCAGCAGGTGCATGAAGATTATGGAAGATGCTGCTTGAGATGCAGCAGGTGCATGAAGACAGGAAGATGCTGCTGAGATGCAGCAGGTGCATGGACAGAAGATGCTTCGAGATGCAGCAGGTGCATGAAGACAGGAAGATGCTGCTTCGAGATGCGGCAGGCGAAGACGTAAAGATGCTGCAGATACGGCAGGCATGAAGACAGGAAGATGCTGCTTCGAGAAGCAGCAGGTGCATGAAGAAGACAGGAAGATGCTGCTTCGAGATGCAGCAGGTGCATCGAAGACAGGAAGATGCTGCTTCGAGATGCAGCAGGTGTGCATGAAGACAGGAAGATGCTGCTTCCCGAGATGCAGCAGGTGCATGAAGACAGGAAGATGCTGCTTCAAGATGCGGCAGGTGCATGAAGACAGGAAGATGCTGCTTCAGATGACAGGTGCATGAAGACAGGAAGATGCTGCTTTGAGATGCGACAGGTGCTGAAGATAGGAAGATGCTGCTTCGAGATACGGCAGGTGCATGAAGACAGGAAGATGCATGCAGCAGGTGCATGAACAGGAAGATGCTGCTTGAGATGCAGCAGGTGCATGAAGACAGGAAGATGCTGCTTCGAGATGCAGCAGGTGCATGAAGACAGGAAGATGCTGCCGAGATACGGCAGGTGCATGAAGACAGGAAGATGCTGCTTCGAGATGCAGCAGGTGCATGAAGACAGAAGATGCTGCTTCGGAGATGCGGCAGGTGCATGAAGACAGAAAGATGCTGCTTCGAGATGCAGCAGGTGCATGAAGACAGGAAGATGCTGCTTCGAGATGGCAGGTGCATGAAGACAGGAAGATGCTGCTTCGAGAGATGCGGCAGGTGCATGAAGACAGGAAGATGCTGCTTGAGATGCGGCAGGTGCATGAAGACAGGAAGATGCTGCTTGAGATGCAGCAGGTGCATGAAGACAGGAAGATGCCGCTTCGAGATGCACAGCGTGCATGAAGACAGGAAGATGCTGCTTCGAGATGCAGCAGGTGCATGAAGACAGGAAGATGCTGCTTCGAGATGCGGCAGGTGAAGACAGATGCTGAGATGATGAAGACTGCTGCTTCGAGATGCCGCAGGTGCATGAAGACAGGAAGATGCTGCTTCGAGATGCGGCAGGTGCATGAAGACAGGAAGATGCTGCTTGAGATGCAGCAGGACAAGAAGATGCAAGATGAAGACAGGAAGATCCTGCTCTTGAGATGCAGCAGGTGCATGAAGACAGGAAGATGCTGCTTCGAGATGCAGCAGGTGCATGAAGACAGGAAGATGCTGCTTCGAGATGCAGCAGGTGCATGAAGACAGGAAGATGCAGCAGGTTGAAGACGAGATGCGATGCAGGACAGGAAGATGCTGCTTGAGAGATGAAGGTGCATGAAGACAGGAAGATGCTGCTTCGAGATGCAGCAGGTGCATGAAGACAGGAAGATGCTGCTTCAAGATGCAGGCAGGTGCATGAAGACAGGAAGATGCTGCTTGAGATGCGGCAGGTGCATGAAGACAGGAAGATGCTGCTTCGAGATGCAGCAGGTGCATGAAGACAGGAAGATGCTGCTTCGAGATGGAGACAGCAGGTGCATGAAGACAGGAAGATGCTGCTTGAGATGCAGCAGGTGCATGAAGACAGGAAGATGCTGCTTCGAGATGCAGGCAGGTGCATGAAGACAGGAAGATGCTGCTTGAGATGCAGCAGGTGCATGAAGACAGGAAGATGTTGCTTCGAGATGCAGCAGGTGCATGAAGACAGGAAGATGCTGCTTCAAGATGCGACAGGTGCATGAAGACAGGAAGATGCTGCTTCGAGATGCAGCAGGTGCATGAAGACAGGAAGATGCTGCTTCGAGATGCAGAAGACAGGTGCATGAAGACAGGAAGATGCTGCTTCGAGATGCAGCAGGTGCATGAAGACAGGAAGATGCTGCTTCGAGATGCAGCAGGTGCATGAAGACAGGAAGATGCCTGCTTCGAGATGCGATCAGGTGCATGAAGACAGGAAGATGCTGCTTCGAGATGAAGACAGGAAGATGCTGGAGATGCAGGTGCATGAAGACAGGAAGATGTTGAGATGGCAGGTGCATGAAGACAGGAAGATGCTTGAAGAGATGCAGCAGGTGCATGAAGACAGGAAGATGTTGCTTGAGACAGCAGGTGAAGACAGGAAGATGCTGCTTGAGATGCAGCAGGTGCATGAAGACAGGAAGATGCTGCTTCGAGATGCAGCAGGTGCATGAAGACAGGAAGATGCTGCTTCGAGATGCAGCAGGTGCATGAAGACAGGAAGATGCTGCTTGAGATGCAGCAGGTGCATGAAGACAGGAAGATGCTGCTTCGAGATGCAGCAGTGCATGAAGACAGATGAAGATGCTGCTTGAAGACAGAGATGCGGCAGGTGCATGAAGACAGGAAGATGCTGCTTGAGATGCGACAGGTGCATGAAGACAGGAAGATGCTGCTTCGAGATGCAGGTGCATGAAGACAGGAAGATGCTGCTTCGAGATGCAGCAGGTGCATGAAGACAGGAAGATGCTGCTTGAGATGCAGCAGGTGCATGAAGACAGGAAGATGCTGCTTCGAGATGCAGCAGGTGCATGAAGACAGGAAGATGCTGCTTCAAGATGCAGCAGGTGCATGAAGACAGGAAGATGCTGCTTCGAGATGCAGCAGGTGCATGAAGACAGGAAGATGCTGCTTGAGATGCGAGGTGCATGAAGACAGGAAGATGCTGCTTCGAGATACAGCAGGTGCATGAAGACAGGAAGATGCTGCTTCGAGAAGATGCATGAAGACAGGAAGATGCTGCTTCGAGATGGCAGGTGCATGAAGACAGGAAGATGCTGCTTGAGATGCAGCAGGTGCATGAAGACAGGAAGATGCTGCTTCGAGATGCAGCAGGTGCATGAAGACAGGAAGATGCTGCTTCAGAGATGCAGCAGGTGCATGAAGACAGGAAGATGCTGCTTCGAGATGGCAGGTGCATGAAGACAGGAAGATGCTGGAAGCATGAAGACAGGAAGATGCAGGTGCATGAAGAGATGCTTCGAGATGGAGCAGGTGCATGAAGACAGGAAGATGCTGCTTCGAGATGCAGCAGGTGCATGAAGACAGGAAGATGCTGCTTCGAGATGCATGAGCAGGTGCATGAAGGTGCACAGGAAGATGCTGCTTCGAGATGCAGCAGGTGCATGAAGACAGGAAGATGCTGCTTCGAGATGCAGCAGGTGCATGAAGACAGGAAGATGCTGCTGATGCTGCATGAAGACAGGAAGATGCTGCTTGAGATGCAGCAGGTGCATGAAGACAGGAAGATGCTTCGAGATGCAGAGGTGCATGAAGACAGGAAGATGCTGCAGAGATGCAGCAGGTGCATGAAGACAGCATGCGGCAGGTGCATGAAGACAGGAAGATGCTGCTTCGAGATGCGGCAGGTGCATGAAGACAGGAAGATGCTGCTTCGAGATGCGGCAGGTGCATGAAGACAGGAAGATGCTGCTTCGAGATGCAGCAGGTGCATGAAGACAGGAAGATGCTGCTTCGAGATGCAGCAGGTGCATGAAGACAGGAAGATGCTGCTTCGAGATGCAGCAGGTGCATGAAGACAGGAAGATGCTGCTTCGAGATGCAGGTGCATGAAGACAGGTGCAGATGAAGAAGACGTAAAGATGCTGCTTCGAGATGCGACAGGAAGATGCTGCTTCGAGATGCAGCAGGTGCATGAAGACAGGAAGATGCTGCTTCGAGATGGCAGGTGCATGAAGACAGGAAGATGCTGCTTCGAGATGCAGCAGGTGCATGAAGACAGGAAGATGCTGCTTCGAGATGCAGCAGGTGCATGAAGACAGAAGATGCTGCTTCGAGAAGATGCTGAAGACAGGAAGATGCTGCTTCGAGATGCAGCAGGTGCATGAAGACAGGAAGATGCTGCTTCGAGATGCAGCAGGTGCATGAAGACAGGAAGATGCTGCTTCGAGATGCAGCAGGTGCATGAAGACAGGAAGATGCTGCTTCGAGATGCAGCAGGTGCATGAAGACAGGAAGATGCTGCTTCGAGATGCAGCAGGAAGACAGGAAGATGCATGAAGACAGGAAGATGCTGCTTCGAGATGCAGCAGGTGCATGAAGACAGGAAGATGCTGCTTCGAGATGCAGGTGCATGAAGACAGGGAAGATGCTGCTTCGAGATGAAGACAGGAAGATGCTGCTTCGAGATGCAGCAGGTGCATGAAGACAGGAAGATGCCTCTTCGAGATGCAGCAGGTGCATGAAGACAGGAAGATGCTGCTTCAAGATGCAGCAGGTGCATGAAGACAGGAAGATGTTGCTTTGAGAGGCAGCAGGTGCATGAAGACAGGAAGATGCTGCTTCGAGATGCATCAGGTGCATAAAGACAGGAAGATGCTGCTTCGAGATGCAGCAGAAGACAGGAAGATGCTGCTTCGAGATGCAGCAGGTGCATGAAGACAGGAAGATGCTGCTTCGAGATGCGGCAGGTGCATGAAGACAGGAAGATGCTGCTTCGAGATGCGGCAGGTGCATGAAGACAGGAAGATGCTGCTTCGAGATGCGGCAGGTGCATGAAGACAGGAAGATGCTGCTTCGAGATGCGGCAGGTGCATGAAGACAGGAAGATGCTGCTTCGAGCAGGTGCATGAAGACAGGAAGATGCATGACAGGAAGATGCTGAAGATGAAGATGCTGCTTCGAGATGCGGCAGGTGAAGACATGAGATGCAGCAGAGGAAGATGCTGCTTCGAGATGCAGAAGAAGATGCTGCTTCGAGATGCAGCAGGTGCATGAAGACAGGAAGATGCTGCTTCGAGATGCAGCAGGTGCATGAAGAACAGGAAGATGCTGCTTCGAGATGCAGCAGGTGCATGAAGACAGGAAGATGCTGCTTCGAGATGCAGCAGGTGCATGAAGACAGGAAGATGCTGCTTCAGGTGCATGAAGACAGGAAGATGCTGCTTCGAGATGCAGGGTGCATGAAGACAGGAAGATGCTGCTTCGAGATGCAGCAGGTGCATGAAGACAGGAAGATGCTGCTTCGAGATGCAGCAGGTGCATGAAGACAGGAAGATGCTGCTTCGAGATGCAGCAGGTGCATGAAGACAGGAAGATGCTGCTTCGAGATGCAGCAGGTGCATGAAGACAGGAAGATGCTGCTTGAGATGCAGGCATGAAGACAGGAAGATGCTGCTTCGAGATGCAGCAGGTGCATGAAGACAGGAAGATGCTGCTTCGAGATGCAGCAGGTGCATGAAGACAGGAAGATGCTGCTTCGAGATGCAGGTGCAGAAGACAGGAAGATGCTGCTTCGAGATGCAGCAGGTGATGAAGACAGGAAGATGCTGCTTCGAGATGCAGCAGGTGCATGAAGACAGGAAGATGCTGCTTCGAGATGCAGCAGGTGCATGAAGACAGGAAGATGCTGCTTCGAGATGCAGCAGGTGCATGAAGACAGGAAGATGCTGCTTCGAGATGCGGCAGGTGCATGCAGGCAGGTGCATGAAGACAGGAAGATGCTGCTTCGAGATGCGACAGGTGCACGAAGACAGGAAGATGCTGCTTCGAGATGCAGCAGGTGCATGAAGACAGGAAGATGCTGCTGAAGACAGGAAGATGCGAGATGCAGCAGGTGCATGAAGACAGGAAGATGCTGCTTCGAGATGCAGCAGGTGCAAGAAGACAGGAAGATGCTGCTTCGAGATGCAGCAGCAGGTGCATGAAGAGATGCAGGAAGATGCTGCTTCGAGATGCAGCAGGTGCATGAAGAAGATGGAAGATGCTGCTTCGAAGATGCTGCAGGTGCAGGTGCATGAAGACAGGAAGATGCTGCTTCGAGATGCAGCAGGTGCATGAAGACAGGAAGATGCTGCTTCGAGATGCAGCAGGTGCATGAAGACAGGAAGATGCTGCTTCGAGATGCAGCAGGTGCATGAAGACAGGAAGATGCTGCAAGACAGGAAGATGCTGCTTCGAGATGCAGCAGGTGCATGAAGACAGGAAGATGCTGCTTCGAGATGCAGCAGGTGCATGAAGACAGGAAGATGCTGCTTCGAGATGCAGCAGGTGCATGAAGACAGGAAGATGCTGCTTCGAGATGCAGGGTGCATGAAGACAGGAAGATGCTGCTTCGAGATGCAGCAGGTGCATGAAGACAGGAAGATGCTGCTTCGAGATGCGGCAGGTGCATGAAGACAGGAAGATGCATGAAGATGAAGACAGGAAGATGCTGCTTCGAGATGCGGCAGGTGCAGGAAGAGGAAGATGCTGCTTCGAGATGCAGCAGGTGCATGAAGACAGGAAGATGCTGCTTCGAGATGCAGCAGGTGCATGAAGACAGGAAGATGCTGCTTCGAGATGCAGGTGCATGAAGACAGGAAGATGCTGCTTCGAGATGCAGCAGGTGCATGAAGACAGGAAGATGCTGCTTCGAGATGCAGCAGGTGCATGAAGACAGGAAGATGCTGCTTCGAGATGCAGCAGGTGCATGAAGACAGGAAGATGCTGCTTCGAGATGATGAAGACAGGAAGATGCTGCTTGAGATGCAGCAGGTGCAAGACAGGAAGATGCTGCTTCGAGATGATGCATGAAGGAAGATGGCTGCAGATGAAGACAGACAGAAGATGCTGCTTCGAGATGCAGCAGGTGCATGAAGACAGGAAGATGCTGCTTCGAGATGCGGCAGGTGCATGAAGACAGGAAGATGCTGCTTCGAGATGCAGCAGGTGCATGAAGACAGGAAGATGCTGCTTCGAGATGCAGCAGGTGCATGAAGACAGGAAGATGCAGATGCAAGGTGCATGAAGACAGGAAGATGCTGCTTCGAGATGCAGCAGGTGCATGAAGACAGGAAGATGCTGCTTGCGACAGGTGCACGAAGACAAGGAAGATGCTGCTTCGAGATGCGTGCATGAAGACAGGAAGATGCTGCTTCGAGATGCAGCAGGTGCATGAAGACAGGAAGATGCTGCTTCGAGATGCAGAAGAAGAGGGAAGATGCTGCTTCGAGATGCAGCAGGTGCATGAAGACAGGAAGATGCTGCTTCGAGGTGCATGAAGACAGCCGCTTCGGATGCAGGTGATGAAGACAGGAAGATGCTGCTTCGAGATGCAGCAGGTGCATGAAGACAGGAAGATGCTGCTTCGAGATGCAGCAGGTGCATGAAGACAGAAGATGCTGCTTCGAGATGCAGCAGGTGCAAGATGCTGCTTCGAGATGCGGCAGGTGCATGAAGACAGGAAGATGCTGCTTCGAGATGCAGAAGACAAGATGCAGATGAAGACATGAAGACAGGAAGATGCTGCTTCGAGATGCAGCAGGTGCATGAAGACAGGAAGATGCTGCTTCGAGGCAGCAGGTGCATGAAGACAGGAAGATGCTGCTTCGAGATGCGCAGATGAAGACAGGAAGATGCTGCTTCGAGATGCAGCAGGTGCATGAAGACAGGAAGATGCTGCTTCGAGATGCAGCAGGTGCATGAAGACAGGTGCTTCGAGATGCGACAGGTGCATGAAGGAAGATGCTGCTTCGAGATGCATGAAGACAGGAAGATGGTGAGATGCAGCAGGTGCATGAAGACAGGAAGATGCTGCTTCGAGATGCAGCAGGTGCACGAAGACAGGAAGATGAAGAGGTGCATGAAGACAGGAAGATGCTGCTTCGAGATGCGGCAGGTGCAGGTGCTGCTTCGAGATGCGGCAGGTGCATGAAGACAGGAAGATGCTGCTTCGAGATGCGGCAGGTGCATGAAGACAGGAAGATGCTGCTTCGAGATGCAGGTGCAGAAGACAGGAAGATGCTTGCTTCGAGATGCAGCAGGTGCATGAAGACAGGAAGATGCTGCTTCGAGATGCAGCAGGTGCATGAAGACAGGAAGATGCTGCTTCGAGATGCGGCAGGTGCATGAAGACAGGAAGATGCTGCTTCGAGATGCGGCAGGTGCATGAAGACAGGAAGATGCTGCTTCGAGATGCGGCAGGTGCACGAAGACAGGAAGATGCTGCTTCGAGATGCAGCAGGTGCATGAAGACAGGAAGATGCTGCTTCGAGATGCGGCAGGTGCACGAAGACAGGAAGATGCTGCTTCGAGATGCGCAGGTGCATGAAGGTGAAGATGCACGAGAGAGGTGCATGAAGACAGAAGATGCGGCAGGTGCATCAGGAAGATGCGGCTTCGAGATGCGGCAGGTGCATGAAGACAGGAAGATGCTGCTTGAGATGCGGCAGGTGCATGAAGACAGGAAGATGCTGCTTCGAGATGCAGGTGCATGAAGATGCTGCTTGAGACAGGTGCACGAAGAGGTGCAGGAAGATGCTGCTTCGAGATGCGGATGCTGCTTCGAGATAGGTGCATGACAGGAAGATGCTGCTTTAGATGCGGCAGGTGCATGAAGACAGGAAGATGCTGCTTCGAGATGCCAGGAAGATGTTGCTTGGTGCATGAAGACAGGAAGATGCTGCTTCGAGATGCGGCAGGTGCACGAAGACAGGAAGATGCTGCTTCGAGATCTGCAGGTGCAAGATGACGACAGGTGCAGATGCTGCTTCGAGATGCGGCAGGTGCATGATGCTGCTTGAGATGCTGCATGAAGACAGGAAGATGCTGCTTCGAGATTTATTGCACGAAGACAGGAAGATGCTGCTTCGAGATATGGCAGGTGCATGACGACAGGAAGATGCTGCTTCGAGATCACGGCAGGTGCACGAAGACAGGAAGATGCTGCTTCGAGATGCGGCAGGTGCATGAAGACAGGAAGATGCTGCTTCGAAGATGCTGCTTTATCTATTGCAGCAGGTGCATGAAGACAGGAAGATGCTGCTTCGAGATCGGCAGGTGCACGAAGACAGGAAGATGCTGCTTCGAGATATGCACCTGGATCTCTTTCTCTGGTCTCACTGTCTTAAAGGGCGGCTTTTGCCATGCGTAGTCTGCTTTGGATACAAATGACATGCTGAACACTCCTTTATTTATTAGTTTTTATATCTGTTTATCTATTTCCTTTTTCAGAATCAATTTTTTCGAATGTAAATTTTATCGCCTTTATTCATTCCCATAAAAAGTTTTATTTTTCTGACAAGATTTTTGAGTTTTTTTTTTTTTTTTTTTTTTTTTTTTTTACAAAACTGGACAAGCAGTTGGATCAAACAATCATTTGTGTATATTCATCAAACACTGTATTACAAAAAAGTGGATTTTGGCTCTCCAAATATATGGTACAATCTTTCCGAAGGACGGACAAATCTACTTTGCTGTCTAAACTGTACAAGCACCTGATAGCCAGGAGGTTATGTGTATGCTTATAACCATCGTAACATCAGCCAGGCTGCAGCCTTCCTTGAAAAACAAGGATAAACAATGTAGAAAAAAAAACAGAGTAAACCACGAAATGAAACCGATGTGAGCCTGCTAATCAAAAGATCATTTGCAGCCACTTTAAACGTCTAAGTTCCAGTGAGTCAACACCTGATTAGGGAAATCTTTCCATGATTTTACCACAGTCGGAGCAATACTTCTGGAAAGTTGTGTGTTGTTGAACGTCATAAACTAAAAGGGAAGAGGGTTGAAGTAACCAGAAATCTGACACTGTGACGTGTATTGTACAGAATGAAGAGATGGAAAATGACATGTTTTTCAAAAATTAATCTGTGGTCAAGAATGACAGTTACAGTATTAAATGAGTTGCACATTGTTAAAGGTCAACTGTCAATGAAAAGCTCTGGATGGAGGAGCCTAATGTCCTGGGCCTGCTGACATTCATGCCTCGAGTTTTGTTATTTTTAAACTTTAGTCCTGATTTTACCTAAATTAGAGGAGGCGATCAATGCAGAGAGAGAGAGAAGCATCATCCATGTAACCAACAAACTTGTTCTCTTGTCCCAGCTGCATGTTTTACATATATATTATAAGTCTTGCTCGTCTAAGAACATTTCCACAAGGAGCAACTTCTAAGAAATACTCGCCCTCTGAGTTTGAAAACTGTGACGTTGTGATCAGCGCAGAAAAAAAACAGCACCACAGACAAGACCAATTACTTGAACTTTGTGACCCCCCAATCAATGAAGTCTGTACAATTCTGGAAACTGAGAAGAGCATCAAATGCACTCTGGCTCTGTTGAAAGCCACCCTGTTGAGTAGCAAACAGATAAACATTCCTAGCGCAGGCGTTCCAATGCTTTGCACGACGTTCAAAACCTTGAAACACCACTGGACTTGGAGAAACTGACTGGTGACAGGCAGGGCATGGTCTGCCACTGGTAATGGAGTATCGTTATCAGTTCTACAGAATGTGGAAAACCCCTTCTAAATAACATGGAAAAAATGTAACAAGTAACTTGGGAGCTAATTTATCAGCAGTCTTCACAAGACACAATGGAAAAATACAATTTTGGTCTACACACACACCCATCAAAATGCTATTGATTTTCATTTTAATGAATTACGTTCCAGCGTATTATGTTCCTTTTTTTAAGGCCAATATTTTGTTTGGCAGGAATATGAGAACATTGTCAAAATAGCATTTGACTTCTGATTGATCAATGTATATTGAACTGAATCTTTTAAAAATGTTTGCTTGCATAATACCGATTGTATTGGCCTAATCCTTCTCCGAGTGGCCCCTGCATTGACCTCCTTCATAAGATACTATAAAAAAAAGTAGTAAAATTAGAATTAGTTAGTAACCCTGTATTTTGGTCTACAATGACTCTTGCACATTATATAAGCAAGTTACCTCGAAGTCTTCTTTCCTGTGAGCGTAGTCACCAGAGACTTTGTTCCATCTTTCTTCATCAGTTAGAGAAAGAATGAGACTCATATTAGAGAAGATTCCATCTGGGGAGAATCTTGGAGGTCGGATACATTTCTGAGGAAAGCTCCACCACCATTCTTTCCTCATGACAAGCACCTCTTCGGCGCTTCCTATACCCTATCGTTTTCTCAGAATCTTTCCTTCAAAGAAGTTGTGTCATGATTATGAACTCAAAAGTGATCTGGTATGCCTCCATCTGTTGTAGTAAGTAATAACACCAAAAGCCCTGTCCAAGTTCTTTTGCTTTTCATAACTCGACCATAAACCACCCTCCCAGGCGGCCTCCCACCCCCGCAAAAAAAGAAAGGGAAGAAAATCATTAATGATTGTTTTAATACATGAAAGTTGAAGGCAAAGTGTCTTTTTTTTCTCCAACTCACTTTGGTGGTTCTGATCTCTTTCCATTTCTTTCAAAGAAATTGTAGAATTGAGAACAAAAATCCCAACAAATCCTAGTTGGATTAAAAGATTAACGTTCATAAAGAGTATGTTATTAGGTGTCATTGTCCTTCTCAGAGCACAGGACTGCGCGGACATACAACTTCAGGGTGCCAGAAGGAGCGGCTTCTACGATATCAGACCTAACAGGTAAGTTCACCTTGTACGCTGTAAAGAAGTCAACACTTCATCTCGGAATATGTTAATAATAATAGGACGATGTGAGAAAATTGTTAAAATGAGCTTAATAATATAAATGTTGGTCAGAACAAATTTGACGAGCTTTCAAATGAAGGCATTTTATTATACTGTGTGGCACCTTTGCTTTCCAGAGCTGGAGATCCCGTGAATGTCCTCTGCGACCTCCAGACGAACGGAGGAGGCTGGACCGTCTTTCTGAACCATGACATCCAAATGGCGGCCGTCAGCTTTAACAGGTCTTGGCTGGATTACAAGAAAGGCTTTGGCGAGCAAAGTTCTGGATTCTGGCTTGGTAAGGAAGCGTGTTCCCGTTGAGAATTTCAGTTTTCTGTAAAAGGAAACTATTGCGCCGGTTTTGTCTGTCCGTCCGCACGTTTTTCTGTCCGCACTTTTTCTGTCCGCCCTCAGATCTTAAAAACTACTGAGGAGGCTAGAGGGCTGCAAATTGGTATGTTGATCATCCATCCTCCAGTCCTCAAACATACCAAGCTGCAGCCCTCTAGCCTCCTCAGTAGCTTTTATTTCATTTAAGGTTATAAAGTTAGCCATAATCGTGCTTCTGGCAACGATATAGGATAGGCCACCACCGGCCGTGGCTCATACAGCATTATACCAAGACCACCTAAAGATAGATCTATTTTCGGTGGCCTTGATTATACATCGTAGCGGCTGTACAGAAAACTCGATTTTTTACTCGTTTACTTTTCGTACCAAAATCTGCATTGGAGTTTCTGCAAATACTCTGATGCTGCCCTGTAAGATCTGCCGAAATAGAAGTGTCCCACTCTATATATTTGGCAAGTCAGAGAAGGAGAGAAAATGATTCAGAGCTCTGAGCCTTAGAGGCATAAAACTTTTTCTGAACCTACGACGTCATCTTCTCAGATTTCTGAAAACTTGACAAATGGAAGTAAATCAGCTTTAGAAAAGTCATATATCAATTAATCTCTCCTTTTCTTTGCTAAACCTCCCACTTTCTGGTACGGCCACTTTCAGTTTTTATGACCTCCTCCTCCTCCTCCTCCTCCTCCTCCTCCTCCTCCTCCTCCTCCTCCTCCTCCTCCTCCTCCTCCTCCTCCTCCTCCTCCTCCTACCTGTCTGTAATGACCAAATGGTGTTCCCTTTTCCCAACAAATCCTATCTGGCAAATTTGTATGATCCCTAAGTACTTTCATTCCCCAAGCAGTGTTTGTCTACTGTCATCTTACATGTGACGTCAATTCCCTCCCATCAAACTCAGCTGACTTATTTTGTCCACAGTCACAGTTGCAGTCATTCCTCTTTGACCTGAAGTTCTGACTGTTAGAAATTTAAGCTCACCTGAACCTAGACCAGCTATGTCTCCGGGTATTCTCTTCTCAACATGACTTCCATCAACTTGCTCTTCCGTTGATTTCAGAATGGATGCAGAGTCATTCCTACAATATTCCTTTCTATTTTCTCTTTGGAGTGAAAATGTTGATGACCGAGTGGCAGCACGGATGATAGTTGAACTATGAAAATGAAAGCACGTGTATGTTGAAATGAACGAGACACCGAGAGGATGCAAAGATGCTCAAACGTGGTATGGTACGCGTTTACAAAATCAAAACAAATGAGGCGTAGATGTGTATTCGATGTTTGTAATATTTCATGGATGTATTATCTAAATCCTAAAGATTCCACAGCTTACATTAAGTAAACAATCGAAGTGTACTCCTCGTTGCCGTTTTAGTTATGGGTTCCTACGCATTTGAAAGGTGGCCTATGTAATATGTTCCTCTCAGCCTGTATATCAGCTTTTCACCTGAGAGACTGCAGCCATCTTCTGTTAAGCTCTCTCTGTGGCGAAGACTTCCGTAGAGGAACCACAGTGAGGACGTCTCGTAGCCGTTTTATATGTCGCCGGTTGCAGACTCGAAAACAACAAGTAAAAAAATTCGCCGAAGTTTCTTCGGCGCAATCGAGTTTTCTGTACAGCGTATGATCACGGCCACCGAAAATAGATCTATCTTTCGGTGGTCTCGGTATAACGCTGTATGACCCGCAGCCCATGAAACTTTAATCACGGCCCGTTGGTGGCCTGTCCAATATCGTTGCCAGAGGCACGGTCATGGCTAACTTTAACCTTAAATAAAATAAAAGCGACTGAGGTTAGAGGGTTGTAATTTGGTATGTTTGATGACTGGAGGGTGGATGATCAATATTCCAATTTGCAGCCCTCTAGCCTCAGTAGTTTTTAAGATCTGAGGGCGGACAGTAGATCTGCCTTTCGGTGGTCTCGGTATAATGCTGTATGAGCCGCGGCCCATGAAACTTTAATCACGGCCCGGTGGTGGCCTGTCCTATATAATTGCCAGAAGCACGATTATGGCTAAATTTAACCTCAAACAAAATAAAAACTACTGAGGCTAGAAGGCTGCAATTTGGTGTGTTTGATGATTGGAGGGTGGATGATCAACATACCAATTTGCAGCCCTCTAGCCTCAGTAGTTTTTAAGACCTGAGGGAGGACAGAAGAAGTGCGGAAGGATAATAGTCTTCTTTTACAGGAAACAAAACTTAAAGGGCACGAGTCAAATGTCACATGAGATGTCCGCAGGGGAATAACAGTATTCCAGTTGACGGCTCAATAGAATGAGTATTGAAGTATATATATTACCTACAAATGCCACTTCATATCTGATTCACTTTACTTTGGGAATAACACACGCCCACGGGGGAATTATGATTGGAATCCAGGTAAAAAAGTCACATTAATCTATACTAGGTAGTGACGCTCAACAGTTTTAACCCGGTGGGTGTGTGTCCACCTTTGTGGCGTGTTTAGTACAAGCCCGTTGGGGATGATCGTAACAACATAAACAAAAGACTGTAAATATCATTAAGATAATGACCCCCAAGAAATATGATGAATTTTTCCAAGTGACCTTACTACCAGCCACCATAAATTAATGTGGTTTTTTGTGTGAATTTTTTTGCTAGCCAAAACTGTGACTTTTTTCCTGTGAATTTATTTCCGGCCACGTGTAACTGATGAGCTCTTCGTCACGACGGGATTCGAACTCCTGGTCTAGTTGGGAAACGGCGACGTACAGTGAGTGACGCGTTGTACCACTGAGCTACCAAGAGGGCTGGAAACTGATACCGACTCCGCTGTACATATATATCCCTATTGGATTCAGGTTTTTGTATACTGTCCATCACTTGCCATTCCCCCCTTGGGTGTGTTACTCCCAAGGTGAAGTGATCTTGATATTAACGACAATGGTAACTTTATGTTTGTGATAAAGGATGT
Source organism: Macrobrachium rosenbergii (assembly GCF_040412425.1). NCBI lineage: Eukaryota > Metazoa > Arthropoda > Malacostraca > Decapoda > Palaemonidae > Macrobrachium > Macrobrachium rosenbergii. The sequence continues at coordinate 580,961 of NC_089754.1, read as the reverse complement.
CAGTGTATGTGACAAAAATTCGGGTGTATTTATGTACTGTATGTAAGTATGGATTCATTTGACTCAGTGGCTACTGGAAAAAGTATATTAATCGAAATATCATCACTTGATAAATACTGAAAAAGTAGAGGTTTGCTTGCACATTGGTTTGTACAACTGTATACTGTATATGTTTTAACTTTTTTGTCCACATATCAGTATGGTAGCTTTATGAATTAATGTATTTATGTAGAACTAATTTCCCAGTATGGTAACTGACCCCTTGTGTTTTCAACAGATAAAAGTTTGACTGCATTTATGTAGGCATGTATGTCCTCCTAACCTTTCAAAACACCAACTTATATCATAAAGCACTGCCTTGATTTTGCTTTCCAAAGGGAACGAACTCCTTCATATCCTCACTTCTGGCGATGAACCTGTGACCTTGAGGGTGGAGGCAAAAGACCTTCGCGGAGACACAAAATGGGGCGAATGGAATGTCTTCAAAGTGGATAGTGAAGAACACAAGTACGTCATTCGTGCATCTTCTTACATGACATCATAACGTTCAAGGGAGTATTTAGTTCTACTCTAAGAGTAATTCTGCCAAGTGGTATCTTGTTCCGTGACACAGTGATCTCATGTCACAGACTGTGGCATCCACAACACGGTTCTCCTGTGACAGCAAGTCTGTTTAACCTTGCATGTTATGAGAGATTGTTACAAGTCAACAAACAGTCAAGTAAACCATTAATTACATAGTTAACAAATAAAGAGGGGCCACTTACCTAGACTTTGGGAATCTAGCCAGGAGGCTGCTCTCATTGCCTCTGCGGGTGTGGGTAGCCTCCTAGCTTACTTGGATTGATGGGTTTCTAGTGGTTGTGCCACACTCATGGATTCCAGGTGTTTGGTATGTGCTCTACAGTCCCAGATTCTGTTTATGTAAGAACTAGCCGACTAAAGCCTACATGCCCCAACTCTCTAGTGTTTAGGATCTGTATTGCATTTCCCGATTGAAAGTATGTTGAACAATACCAGCTTTTGGATAGATGACCGGATTCGAAATGGATTGCAACGTTAGGATGACGGTCAGCTACTTATCAATTTCATGTTCACAATGACAAGAATAAGTTTTTGTGTTGGGGTTTCCAAGCTGTCTAAAGAAAACAAACATTACACAATCATATCTTAGTCTTGTCTATGTTTGCTGAATAATTCTCTAAAAGTGAATGGTAGACACTAAAGACAAAATTCCAAAGTAAACCACTGCGCACATGAATAACAAATGATTACAAATGCTTCAGGAAAAATAAAACACGTACTAAGACACCGGAAATCAGCAAAACAATTCTTGGAATGAAAAACACCATCAAGTATGTCAAACGAGTCGTGAAATGAACTGTTCGCCTAATCATTACTTTGACCAGCGTCATCAGCTCAATATTCTTTAAATCGAACTGGACCTCCAATGAAGAAAAAAGAACGAATCCAAGTAAAAAGTCACAGAAAAAAAAGTCACAATAATCTTTCCTAGATAGTGACCCCAAGGGTTTTAACCCTTTGTGACGTGTTTAGTACAAGCCCGTTGGGGATTTCCGCATAAACTTAAACAGAAGACTGTAAAATATCATGAAGGTAATGAATGACCCCCAGGAAATATTGTGAAGTTTTCCCCTGCGACATTAATACCGGCCACCATAAATTAATGTGACTTTTTTCCTGTGACTTTTTCCCGGCCAAAATTGTGACTTTTTTCCCGTGACTTTATTACCGGCCACCAAAAAAGAACATGCCTTTTGAGATATGGATAATCTTTGGAATCAAGAATGAACGTCAAAAACTGTTTGTTGCCATATCATTTAAGTACGTGGAGAGGTCTTGAAGTGAAACTGTATCACAACAGCAATATTAGGTTGCCCTACATCAGTGGTTCTTAAACTTTTTTGCCTTGCGCCCCCCCCCCCGTCTTGATTATGTAGCCTATAGACCCCACGCCCCCCCACCCCTGAAATTTTTGCCAACTATAATCTACAAACAATATGATGTCTATTTGTATGCTGTTACACTTATCATGACAATAAAAAACAATTCATAAACAAGATTTCAAATTAAAATTGACTTATATTTAAATTTTTGGCATGTTTTGAGATAACGATTAGAAAATATATGGAAGCCGTGATAACGTTTTTGGCAATTTTGTCAGTAACAATACAAATTAAAAAAATTAATTGGCACCATCTGGCAACTCTGCTTGCGCCCCCTTGGAAGCTTCTGGCACCCCCAGTTTAAGAATCACTGCTCTACATAGATTCATCTATAATTCTCAGATACCAGTTGACGGTAGAGAAACAGCGAGCCACGAGCACCCTTGGAGACAGTCTGGAAAAAAACAACGGCTGTCGTTTCAGTACGTGGGATCAAGACAATGACAACTTCAATGGTAAAGTTATAATTGTTATAAGCTTCGAATTATTATATTGTTTAAAATTGCTCTGCCACCCTTTCAAGAACCGGCTACCTCTCACAGAACAGTTCTGATAGACTAGTCAAAATGCAATCCTTAGTAAAATTGAGACGTAACTTATTTTTGCTTGCACTAAGAATTTGTTCTCCTAGTAAGTGCATTCTTAGCTCGAAACGAAAATCCCACACATAGATTTTATTAGAGAGCATCAAAAACGTTTCCAGGAGGCTTTTTTTTTTCCTTTTTATTGGCCAAATACCACCTGTTCAGTGGTCGCTAAGCACTACTGGTACTTATCTCATTCAAGTGTCGCGAGAAAAACCACTTTGAAATTCTAAAATTCTGCTATCTTCAGTTATATAACCAGAAAAGCCCACCGTATGAGGTGGGATGCATCACACAGTTATGGAAGTACGTGGCTTATCGAAGTTTAAATACTCAAAGAAAACCAGTGAACTAACTTAGAAAACTGATGGCGTGCTTTTCACAAGAATCACGGAAGTGGGATCAGACATCTTTCTGGTTCTTATACGGAAGGAGATTAACAGCCCTAGGCCTGTCAGTTACTCGTTTTAATAAGAAGAAAAATCTTTATGTGAATGACGAAAATTCCAGAATTTCTGTTTAGATCTGGATGGGAATAAAGACGAAGAGATTCCAACGTATCCAAAAATAGCCGTTGCTAGAGATGTGAAATCCAGTACAATAGCTGCTGGTCTATCATTCTCAATAATGCTTTTTATTTTTTAGGGCCATTACTTTGCTATAATTACCGCACTTCATAATATTCCCGCCTGTTTAGACACATTTACCATCAGACTTTCTACCCAGTAATGTTTCATTATTTCCCCCTCGAAAATTGTCCTTAAAAGTTCCAGTGTCAGTTCTTGCCCCTCTATACCAAGTACTTTCAACATTTCATTTTGTGCATTTGATGGACCCGGTACTTTGACATTCTTCATTTTACGTACAGTCTTCTGTGCTTCCATAGGTTGCCTCTCCATCACTGCCTCCCCCAATGTCCCCACCTCCTCCAGATCCCCTCCTTCGTTTTCTGTGTTTAAAAGGTCGTTATGGTAATCTGACCATCTTATGGCAGATATTTCGTTTTCTATTTCAGATGAAACTTAAGTGACCTAGATCTTGTCTTTGCTTTTTCCCAGAGTTTAATATTCTGTAAATATCCTTTGCACCTTCCGCTGTATCTAAATTTCTGTTTAACTCTTCAGTGGATCTTGCTGTAGCTATGACCTATAACTTCTTGGTATCTCTTTCCTCTTCACTATAACGTTTCTTGTCACCTTGTGCATCCCACCTTGCAATCTCTGAAAACCCTGGACTTCTGCCCAACAGAATCTTGCACCCCTCTATTCCACCACCAAGAAACATTGGCACCTCGTGCATCCCACCTTGCAATCTCTGAAAACCCTGGACTTCTGCCCAACAGAATCTTGCACCCCTCTATTCCACCACCAAGAAACATTGGCACCTCGTGCATCCCACCTTGCAATCTCTGAAAACCCTGGACTTCTGCCCAACAGAATCTTGCACCCCTCTATTCCACCACCATTTTTCTTACCCTTTTGACGCTCCATACCCACTTGTTTGTCCAACTGCTTCCTCTGCACCTTCCATACATGTTGTCCTCATGTCATTCCAAACATTTTCTATTCTGCCAACTCCTTTCTCTCTCATATTTGTCCCTTCTTGATATTTTTTTTATGTACCGTTTTTATTGCTTACAGTGTTCCCCTTTAAACCCCCAAATTTTGATCCTTGATCGCTTCAAATTTCCAATGTTTTCTTGGGTTCTCTTCTTCTGATCCTTATATCCATCACTAGCAACCTACTATCCATTTCAGGGACCGAGTCATCGCTTTTCTCAAATGTCTTTCACTCTAATTATTTTATCAAAATGGTACTTTGACACAGTGCACAAGACACATCCCACTGAGTTTTGTTACTACAATGTATTGTCAAATGGTGTTATTTAAGGCATTTACCCTTGACTTTTAAAGGCAAATTTGCATGAGTTAGCAGGACTTATCTACGCAATTGAACATCCGCTATCCCCCATAGACAGGAAAGGGGGGGCGTAGACTGGGAGGCCAGGAAAGTGGGTTGAGGGAGGAATGAGGAGGGGAAGGGAGAGGGAGGGACGGGATGGGGGTAAAGGACGTTCGAGTGCATAGTTTGGCGATGCTTGGCAACACCATGTAAGTCTAGAGTAAACGCCTTAACTAAAACATTTGACAATGCTCTATATTACCAAAAATTAGCAGGAGGTGTCCTGTACACTGTGTCAAAGTAGCATTTCGATCAAATAATTAGTTTGAAAGATATTTGGGAAAAAAGATGACCCGAGGTCCCTGAAATGGATAGTAGGTTGTTTCACACGTGCCTTACGAAAAGGCTTCTGTTTTCCCTCTTAACCATATGGCAATCTTACATACAAGGTGTTCAATCTATCCCACCCTGTATCCCATCACTCACACATATTACTGAATAATGATCTGCCTTTACAAACCAGGTATTCACCATTTTCTTTCCTTACTCCAGATCCATGGCCTCCATGAACCTCCTCATATCGTTTACTACTCTTGCCAGCCCTACCATTCATATCTGCTCCTATGATTATCTTCTCTCGATCCTTCACCATTCTAACTGCTGTTTCCAGTTCATCCCTAAATATTTCCTTCTCTTGCTACTGCTAACCCATTTGAGGCACGTATGCTGAAAATACAATATCTTCCCCTACTAGTAACACCACTATAAAGAGCTTATCACTAGCTTAAACCCTTTCCCTATCTATCTGGTTCTCTTTCCCTTCCACCTAGTCTCCTGTGCTCAAAGAAATTCACCAGCTTCCTTTCAATAGCACCAACATTTCCCCTGAATTTTCCTGTCAGGGTGCCAATTCTACTCCACTTCTTCTTGAAATACACTCAGAATTTTGACCTCTAAATATCTCTCTAGCCTTCACATTGAGTTTACTTAATTAGTGTGTTATGTCGAAAAAGAAGTCTGGAAGAGCTCCAGTCTTGTAGCAATATTTTAATTCCTTTTTGATCTTTAACTTTAAAATGAAAACTTATCTTCTCTGCTCTTTGAATTAATCTGTGAGCGATGCATGCCTCACATAAATAAACTATTCTCCACAGCTCAGAAGTTAAACTCCTATTCAATATTTAATCAGCAAGTATGACCTGGCCTTGGCCTTGACCTTGACCTCTCTCTCTGGACAACAAGTTCATCAGAGTGGTGCTGATGCCAAATATGAAGTTTCTATATTGTATATTATTTCAAAAGCTGTAGCCGTGGTTCAGTGACTATCTCACCCTTGATCTGTAAGTATGACATAATCTTTACTCTGACCTCACTTAGCGCATGAGCATCACTTGTGAACCATCTAAACTGAGTAAGAAATTCTATTTCACAAGAGTTAAAACATTAAACCCAAAGTTGAATCCTTATATAACTTGACCTTGGCTTTATCACCACTTAGTGCATCGGCTTCATCAGCGGGCTGTGCTAAATCCAGGCAAAAATGTCACAGGTAAAGGGTCACATTAATCTTTCCTGGATATTGACTCCCAAGGGTTTTCACCCGGTATGTATCCACCTTTGAGGCGTGTTTAGTACAAATCCGTTGGGGATTACCATAAAAACACAAACGAAGACTGTAAATATCATAAAGATAATGACCCCCAAGAAATATTAGTCGGAGATAACGACTCCTGTAGGGGTCACTATCTAGGAAAGATCCAAAATATTTTCTGTTTTATTACTTTAATTGCTTTAATTGCCACTATAAATTAATGCGACTCTTTTTTTTCTGTGAATTTTCCCTAGCCAAAATTGTTACTTTTTTCTGTGACTTTTTTCATGTGACTCTTAACGGCCACCGGCAGTGCACAACAAATAGGAAGAATGAGTTTAGAACCTAATAGGTCGCTCCTCAGTGGTAGAGGCCAGGGCCGGTCAGAGTGCGACTACACACTGTCTAGAGACATTAGTGCGCATGACCTATGGCCTAACCCCTCTCTATCCAAGACAGTACTGGTCAAAATCAACTTGATGGTCAAATGAATAAGCGCACGGTCTATCACTGTATCTAAACCAAAGGTATATGCTTGAATCCTGAAAACAAGGAAGCTGCTCTTATCAGTTATAACCGCTTAGGATGTAAGTTTAATATACAGTACAAACACACATAATGTAGGCATAAAGTTGCTCATGTGCACACACACACGTGCATATTTCTATATATGCGTGCATGCACATGTACAACTTTATACCTACATTTTGATAACATTTAACTGCCACGTTTTCTCACCTTTTCAGTCTTTCACTGCGCTCACGAGCACTCTGGGACGGGCGGATGGTGGTACAACAAATGCGGAAACACTAGACCAACAGGAGACCTGTCAGCCAAGGAATTCGATACTTCAGACATGGTTTATTGGGCATACTGGGGTAACTGGACGCACGGAGTCGATGGTGACAGGCGGTTGTTACAAAGTATTTCCATGAAGCTTCGTCGCGCCACTAGAGTATGCCATCGTCACTTAAAATAGGAAATCTTTGCTAACACAGAAAAAACTTTGCATAACAAGAAGGCTGCTTTTCATGCTATGCAGTTATGGCACAGTGAATAGTTTTTCTTTTTCTTTTTGATACCTGAAAATCCCCCTCGAGAAAGACTGGTAACCGTTTACTGTTAATACCAAGATTTTAAAAGCTCAATCTTTGTCTTTACTATTTTGATATGGAGTAAACTTGAAACTTATTTCAGATTTGGGTTGATAGAGTCTCCTTAAACAATGAACCCAGGCCAGATTACCCAGGAATATTCTGTTATGTACAATCTTTTCATTTATTGACCTGCAAATGCAGTCGACTACTTTTGTTTTAAATTGCAATCACCTGATATTCTTTACAAAGATTTTTATATGGTCGGGCCAGCCCTAGGAGAGCTGCTAATCAGCTCAGTGGTCTGGTTAAACTAAGATATACTTAACTTATCCTAGAATTTAGGAATATGGACGATTTTTTAGGTCATTTTACTGTTGGTGTAATCTTTGAAAATAATTTAAGATGTTTTAAACCATTCTAAGTTTTGTAGAAATCTCAAGATGTAATGAAAGTAATCTTGGATGCCTGTTTTGTTGATTTTATTGTACATTCCAACCGCACTTAACTAAGCTCCAAATAGAAAAAATGAAACATATCCTTGTGTTTACACAAATTTTCACAGTATTTTCAATTCGATTTTACTATTGCACTAATACTATATACCAAGATTCTCAGTGCAAACGGAGCCAAGCTAACTAAATTACCATAGCTTCAGTTACACGAGAAGCCTTTTTTCCTTAAAACGATGAGAGTCGGTGGCTGTCAAGAGCTCAGGCAAAATTACACCTTGTTATAGTTTATAAAGGTGTTATAGTTCTTCATTGGAGGGTGGTAGAGCTCTCAGCTAGCACACTGTTGGCCCAGCGTTCGACTCTCTGACCGGCCAATAAAGAATTAGAGGAATTTATTTCTGGTGATAGAAATTAATGTGGTTCGGATTCCACAGGTCCCGTTGCTAGGTAACCAGTTGGTTCTTAGCCACGTAAAATAAATCTAATCCTTCGGGCCAGCCCTCTCTAGGAGAGCTGTTAATCAGCTCGATGGTCTGGTTAAACTAAGATATACTTAAGTTAACTTTTGGCATCCAGTTTCCACATCGACAAATATATACTGAAACGTTTGCTCGTGAAATGAAGAATTGATTGCATTGTCGTTCCTGCCATTAAGCCTAACATCATTTTCAAAAAACAAATTTCAACTTTTCAGTAAATTACCCTGTTGTCACATGTATGAGAAACAATACTGCCATTTCAATAACTTACTCTGTTGTCACATGTATGAGAAACAATACTGCCATTTCAATAACTTACTCTGTTGTCACATGTATGAGAAACACTACTGCCATTTCAATAACTTACCCTGTTGTCACATGTATGAGAAACACTACTGCCATTTCAATAACTTACCCTGTTGTCACATGTGTGAGAAACACTACTGCCGTTTCAATAACTTACCCTGTTGTCACATGTATGAGAAACACCACTGCCATTTCAGTTACTTACCCTGTTGTCACATGTATGAGAAACACTACTGCCATTTCAATTACTTACCCTGTTGTCACATGTATGAGAAACACTACTGCCATTTCAATAACTTACCCTGTTGTCACATGTATGAGAAACACTACTGCCATTTCAATAACTTACCCTGTTGTCACATGTATGAGAAACACTACTGCCATTTCAATAACTTACCCTGTTGTCACATATATGAAAAACGCTACTACCATTTCAATTACTTACCCTGTTGTCACATGTATGAGAAACACTACTGCCATTTCAATAACTTACCCTGTTGTCACATGTATGAGAAACACTACTGTCATTTCAATAACTTACCCTGTTGTCACATATATGAAAAATGCTACTACCATTTCAATTACTTACCCTGTTGTCACATTTATGAGAAACACTACTGCCATTTCAATAACTTACCCTGTTGTCACATATATGAAAAATGCTACTACCATTTCAATTACTTACCCTGTTGTCACATGTATGAGAAACACTACAGCCATTTCAATAACTTACCCTGTTGTCACATGTATGAGAAACACTATTGCCATTTCAATAACTTACTCTGTTGTCACATATATGAAAAACACTACTACCATTTCAATTACTTACCCTGTTGTCACATGTATGAGAAACACTACAGCCATTTCAATAACTTACCCTGTTGTCACATGTATGAGAAACACTACTGCCATTTCAATAACTTACCCTGTTGTCACATATATGAAAAATGCTACTACCATTTCAATTACTTACCCTGTTGTCACATGTATGAGAAACGCTACTGCCATTTCAATTACTTACCCTGTTGTCACATATATGAAAAACACTACTACCATTTCCATTATTTACCCTGTTGTCACATGTATGAGAAACACCACTGCCATTTCAATAACTTACCCTGTTGTCACATATATGAAAAACACTACTACCATTTCAATTACTTACCCTGTTGTCACATGTATGAGAAACACTACTGTTATTTCAATAACTTACCCTGTTGTCACATATATGAAAAATGCTACTACCATTTCAATTACTTACCCTGTTGTCACATGTATGAGAAACGCTACTGCCATTTCAATTACTTACCCTGTTGTCACATGTATGAGAAACACTACTGTTATTTCAATAACTTACCCTGTTGTCACATGTATGAGAAACACTACTGTTATTTCAATTACTTACCCTGCTGTCACATGTATGAGAAACACCACTGCCATTTCAATAACTTACCCTGTTGTCACATGTATGAGAAACAATACTGCCATTTCAATAACTTGCCCTTTTGTCACATGTATGAGAAACACTACAGCCATCCCAATAGTCGATTTTTCACTCAGGTTTCCCTGTAAGGCCGTGTCTCATAGACTGGACCGTGGTTCCTTTTGCGTGGGAGAAAAAATGAAATGCAAATCAGGGCGATATTTAACGCCCCCCACCCTCTCTCTCTCTCTCTCTCTTTCTCTCTCTCTCTCTCTCTCTTGTCTATATATATATATATATATATATATATATATATATATAATATATATATATATATATATATATATCATAATAAATGACTCGCTGTTGTTCAATTTGCATTCTTTCTACCACAATATTTACTTATGTCTAGTCATTTCAAGAATAGCTTGTACCTCTTATTATTCCCCATTAATTTAGGTGCCCGTTTAATGGTAACAGGAACAAGGAGTACTTGCGAAACTTTCCTATAGTAAAAAGAAAAAAAGGAAGTGTAAACATCCGTCGATGGAACGAGCAGTTTAATGGTGCTGCAAAATCAGTGTCTTCAAACCTTGACAAGGGACAGACATCCTGGTACGCACATACCATGCCTTTCCATAATCAGGAATTTACGTCACCTGGCTTAAGGGTTCACTGATGCAAACTGTTTTTGTCCATTCATTCGAGTTTGTTCATTATTTTCTTCTGTATGGAGATTCAACTATAGGAAATTCTGGGCATCTTTTTTGTTATTCGGTGTGTTTAATTCCACACTATTCCTTATCTCTGTACTCTGTCTTTTTCCCTAGCTGAAGTTTGCTTAATCTTTCACGCCATCGTAAATAGTAAGTGATACAACCTTTTTTCAAAGAGTCAAAATCAGTATATTTTATTTTTTGAGCAAAACTGTGGACGCAAATCTCGGGCCACTTCTCCCCTTTGGGTTTTCGTTGAGTATAAATAGTAGACTGGAAGCCAATCTGCTGTTTATACTTATATTCATTCACTTTCCTATGCGCTGAAAGGGTGCGTAATTTACAAGGCTTCGCCTCTTCCACCTCTCCTGGGAAAACTTTCACAGGTAACAACATACTCTGCTTTCGTGTAATCATCTTCAAAATCACGATCCAGTCCCAGGCAGCTGGGGAGGTTTATCACTAAGACGGGGACCGGGTTTGACACATGTCAACTTCCTCATCTACCTGGTTCCTGGGTTCCAAAGCCTACATCATTGTATTAAGCAGAACCACTCCTGCTTCCAATAAGTACACTTGTTCTTCCTGAGCTATAATATGCCTGATCATATTCACCACCGACACCCTCGTCCAAAGGTACATTCATTGAGTCATTCATACCCGTTACCCATTTTCAATTCTGACCTTTAGGTCGGCGATGCACTTCAGACCCAAACCTGACACCTCTCGACCTTAGTCGGTTGATGAAAATGAAACGCATATGTACCGCTTTCCATTTTATTTCAGTCATTTAGAAAACACATAGCTACAGTATGTACAACTGCTTGTGGATAAAACGTGCGGGTCTTGAGACACCCTTACGGAAGACTGTCCATAAACATGAATGTGGTAAGGGCGTGCTTCAGAAACTGGTTAGTCACTAGATCTGAATTTCTTTAAACTGCCTCGCTCGAGGGCGACGATGTACCCTCATTCTATTTCACAGATATGCAATACTTAAACCTAATTTAAATGATGAGGATGTCCAAAGACCCCAAACTCAGCAATCAAAGAAACAAAAATTCTATAGCACATCATATGTAAAAAAAAATAATGGATACTAACAAACTTTAAATAACGTGCTACACTCCCAAAGGTATGTCAGGTTATACACACGCACGCACACACACACACACACAAACACACACACACACACACACACACACACACATATATATATATATATATATATATATATATATATATATATATATATATATATATATATATATATATATATATATATATATATATATATATATATATATATATATATATATATATATATATATATATATATATATATATATATATATATATATATATATATATATATATATATATATATATATATATATATATATATATATATATATATATATATATATATATATATAATCATGAAGCTACAAATGTCGCTTAATATCAAATTCACGCTACCTCAAGAATATCCCCAATGGGGAATTATCACCAAAGGGGAATTTATAAGTGATAATTGGACTGGTACTGCCAAGTCTCGAACCCACGACACAGATACTTATCCAGCAACTCCAGTTGACATTCTACCCACTGAGCTATCAAGAGAGGTATAAGTTAATGCCGAGTTTGGTGTACTTTATTTACCTGTCAAGAGCGAGGAAATTGTACTTAATTTCAGCATTAACCCACCTCCACCATGATAGATCTTTGGTACATTTGGAACACGCAGCTTTTTTTATGAAATTTTATTTATCACACCGTGATTTATATATAATAATGAAGCTATAAATGTCGCTTAATATCAAATTCACGCTACCTTGGGAATATCCGCAATGGGGAATTACCATCAAAGGAGAGTTTATAAGTAATAAATGGACTGGTACTGCAGTCTCGAACCCACGACACAGATACTTATCCAGCGACTCTAGTCGACGTTCTACCCACCGAGCTATCAAGAGACTTCAGATTAAAACTCCGAAACTTTTCTAAGACCGTCTTGTGAAATTTTAACACTTACAAAATTCATCTCATTTTGGCCGCACAAGCAAATTGCACATATAAGAGACATTCCTCTAATCATTTGGAAATATCTGTGAGCAAGAGAATTCTTCACTCATAAATCTTGAGCAGCTGGGAGACGGGAGAAAACGTTCCCAAAATTGTTCGCCTCTATTTCATAGCCTTCCGTGCGAGACTTCACTCAGCCAGTCATGTGTTTTGCTCACATGCCGAACCCCATCAAAACAATCCCACGAGACTCTGTAACGTAGCGTAAATTTGCATCCCTTTATGATCACATGCCCATCAGGTCAAACTAGAGTAGATTAAAATTCTTTGTGCATGTGATCTCGGCAAATCAATGCCTCATCCATGGTAGATGTAAGAATTGTACTTGTCACATTCTGACAAATACAATCATTCATACACGCATCTATTTGTATATCCTCAGAAGCTACTGCTTCTTATTTGTCTAAAGCAAGACAATTTTATAACTTTTGTGTAAACCTCCAACCATCTGTGCCAGTCCCCAGGTGTCTCTTACCAAAAACAATCCCTTTCCCAAGGTTTACATTACCCATTTTACTAATTCCATGTTCCATCACACAATCAAGGTTCTCAAACCTAACCCATATCAGGGGCTCCCACCAATCCTTTAAAAAGGAAAAACCACACCCAGCGTGCCACAAACCTACATTCTCCGGAACACCCAGAATGTTCTCTCGAACAAACCTTAACTTCACGCTCGATTCCCAGGAATGAGCCATGTACTGCAAAGTGGCCAAACATTCTCTCAAACAACCTGAGTTCTTCGGAACAAACCCAATCTCGTCCCGAACAAACCTATGTTCTACGAACAAACCCGAGTTCTTCGGAACAAACCCACACTCGTTCTATTCGAACAAACCTGAGTTCTTCAGAACAAACCAAACTCGTTCTATTCAAACAAACTATGTTATACGAACAAACCTGAGTTCTTCAGAACCAACCAAACTCATTCTATTCGAACAAAACTACATTCTATGACCAAACCTAAGTTCTTCAGAATAAACCCAAATCACGCAACACCTGTCATTTCCCTGGCAGTTACTAATAATTCATCACTGGGCCCTCCAGCAAAGAGTCCTATGTATGTGGCACCTCCTCGAGGTTGCTACCCCGCATGCCAGGTCAATTCCTTTGACGACACTGGCGAGCAAATCTCCCTGATACAGGAAGACAAGGTGCCCTATGGGGCCACCATTGACCGATGTAAGCTCGTCACCATTGAAAGTATCAATCATATTAAAATGATACTCCCTACAGTTTAGTTGAGGATCACCAGGCCTCTCAGAACCAAAATCTCCACACTTGCAGTAGTAAACTACATTCCTGGAGGCTATGATCTCCTTCTGGGACAGGATTTCCAGTCTCCACCTAAGTTAAGAAATCCAGGGGTCCTAACCCCTTGAAGAATTTATCAGGCACAACTAATCCTCACAGACCTGCCTTAAACCCACTGCCAGTGCCACTTGCATGCCCTGAGCAGTGCCAGGCTCTGACTGTCTCAAATGTTGAGCCCATAACAAATATAATTCCTGTCCCAGGCCCTGCCCTAATGCCAGTGCCAGAGCACATCACAGATCTCGCTTCTGGAGTTCCCAGTTTTGCCTTGAACCCCCTAGCAGTGCCACTCCCTTGTCCTGAGCAGTGCCAGGCTTCATTCGTCCCGAATGCCGAGCCAATTCCCAATTTGATTCCTGTGCCAGGGCCTGCCATAGTGTTAGCTCCAAAGCACACCACAGATCTCCCTTCTGGAGATCCCAAACTTAATTCACCTTCTCTGCCAGTGCCACTTGCGTGCCCTTTGCAGTGCCAGGCTCCCTCTGTCCCGAACGAGGAGCCAACTCCAAATTCAATCCCTGTGCCTGATCCTGCCTTAGTGCCAGTGCCAGGACACACCATAGATCTTCCTTCAAAAGATCCTAGTCCGGATCCCCTCTCTTCCCCCGGCTTGACTCTGCTACCAGTGTCTAAAACACTTTTACAGAATTTTGAGAAAGTTGTTAGATATGAATTTTAGTGAGCCACGTGTCATTTATGATGTTCCCAAACTTGATATCTACGCTAAATTTCCCTTCCTGTTCAACGATGAGTTTCGCAAAAAAGTTATAGAGATCATTAGCAAAGAATTCCCGTTCGTAAATGTGAAACTTATTCCGAAAAACCCTTTAACGCTCGGGTCTCTTTTCAGATCTAAGGATAGACTGTGCCCGTCTCTAGCATCCAACATCATTTACAAATATACTTGTCCCAAGTGCGAGCTGGGAACCTACGTTGGATGTACGAGACGGCTACTGAAAGTCCGTGTCTGTAGTCATCAGGGCGTCAGTTATAGGACGGGATGCAGATTGTCCAGGCCTGAATTATCAAACATAAGAAATCACTCTGCAATCTGCAAAACGCAGATTGATATGAAAAACTTCGAAATAATAGCCTCAGCCCAACACGAGGACGAGCTTACGACTTTAGAGTCAATTTTCATGAAAGCACTCGTTCCCTCGTTAAATGCCCAGACGTCCTCAACACCCTTGTTTATTTTGTGATTTCTCTGCTGTTCTCTTTGTTTTCGAGTAGTTTTACCCTTTTCTGTTTAGTCACTTTTTAGCCATGTACTGGGTGGGTTTGTTTTAAGATTTAAGAAATGTATGTATTTTTTTATTTTTTATTTTATTTTTTTATCTTTATAATTTTATATAGTGACGTCCCTTTTTATTAAACAAAATTGTGTCATTGCAGCCTTGAAAATGCAATGGATTATTGCGAAACGCCGTCGGCCACAATAAAAACTGTAGATTGTCAGTGTGCCTCTCCATCTGCCCTTGGTCTCCATTATATTGGGCTTCCGCCTTCATCATCATCGTATATATATATATATATATATATATATATATATATATATATATATATATATATATATATATATATATATATATATATTTCTTCTTCTTCTTTTAACGTGCTTTTATTCCCATTTTTGTATGGGGTAAGCACGATGCCTTCTTTTGAAGGACTTTTTGATTTGGCTTTGGGGTAGACCTGTGGTCTCGATCGGCTGCCCTGCTGGACATCGCTTAGACCCCGGTACGTATGTTTCATGTATCATACCCGACCCAACACCCTTTCTTCCCAGCAGCGAGAAGTTATTGCGCGGGTATGGCGAGAGTTCGAGACGTGTGAGATGTTTGTTATGTTTTTAGAAGGTGTTGTAGTGGCTTTGTTTTGTGTGTGTATTTAGTCTGTAACATCCATTTGCTTTTTTTTAGCAAACCTATCCGTTGATTACATATATAATCCCGGGATGTCTACACGGATAGCAAAGTGTCTGCCTCTCTGATCAGTCGGCTGCGGGTTTGAACCCGCCGCCACAGACCTCTACGAAGTCCGAAGCTGCTGCTGTAACCGACTGAGCCATCGAGGCTCATATATATATATATATATATATATATATATATATATATATATATATATATATATATATATATATATATATATATATTGACGATCTACCGCTAAAACTTGCGGTATTCTACAGTATATTGTCGTTGAGCTGGAGTAAGGAATGAGACAAGGAGCTAACCAAGCGCTTTCGTGTATTTCTCACACCTCCTCAGGATCAAGTGATGCAAAAAATTATTATTTTTTACAAAGACCCCTCTGTAGCAGCAATACATTAACGTAAAAACTCTTACTACTGTTGAAAAACTGTCTAAAAATTTTATTTACAAGCAGTTCATCCAGTTTGTAGATCCCGAGGCTGCTGTTGATCAAGTTTACACGATTTTTCTTTATTATACACGATTCAACAATGTTTCTTTTCGTGAGGTCTTTACAGAGCGCGATCTCTTTAGCTTTTTTCCAATTGATGGTGTGGTTGCATTCATTCATAAGTTGAAATAAACTGCTTGCCGTATTTTCTGTGCTGACATTATACTTATGTTGTTGTAATCTTGTTTCTAGATCCCTGCCACATTGTCGCACGTACTTTTCATTACACTGATTGCAAGGGATCTCAAATATGCAACCATTCTTCTGTAGAGGGGATTTCCTGATTAACTTTTTCTCAAGTAAATAGTTCTTAGAAATGACATTAACATTAAATGATCTCAACAGCCCAGGGATGGCCACGAACTGTTTACAGTATGGTAAAACAAGAATGTTTTTCACATTAAAATCACTCTTATGACCAACTTCATAAAAAGTTTTTCTTGCTGTACAGACAGCTGGCTCTGTCAATAAAATCACAGGGATGTCTAAGACTTGTCTCAATGTCTCGGACCATCCGAAGCTCAGCCTCGAGAAAGTCAGGGCAACAGACGTGCAGAGCCCTTAAAAACATAGACGAAAATACCATTACCTTCGTTCTTGGATGATGGTTTGAATAAAAGTGTATGTAGGAATCTACATTCGCAGAGTTCCTGTAGACAGAAAATTCAAAATTTCTATCATTCCTCAAAATTAAAACGTCTAAAAACGCCATCTTGTTATCTACTTCTGCTCATAAAGTAAATTTGATAGAAGGTACCAGGGCATTGAATGCTGTTAGGAGCTCTCTTCATCTCTGTCAACAGGCCAAGCACAAAATATATCATCAATGTCCCTAACCCGCAGGATACCTTTAGGAAGTATCCTTGGTAGGTGCTTCAGAACTGATTAACTTTCAATCATAATCAAAATTAAACCTTCTTAACCTACCTATACAATCCACTCGGTAACAAGCCACCTCGACAGTTTATAGGTACAAGAGCCTAAAGAACTTATAATGGGTCTAGCAGGATTATTTTCCTACTGAGTTTTGATAACTCCATATAAATAAGGAAGAGTTGGCTTTACAGTAATGAACTTTTGTATTGATTCTTTGTGGTTTTTGAGAATACTCCTAATGTTTTTGTTGAAATGAGCATTAGCATTATCTATAGGATTGCGCTTATTCTTGTGCAGGTTTGTTGATCTGAGAGTCAATTCTGACATTTTATTATCATAGTCGACCTTCTTCATGGTGACCAAAGTGTTGGATTTTTCAGCTCTAGCAATATGCAAATCTTTATCTTTTTTCAGGTTTTTTTATGCTTTTAAGAACCTTACAGGAATGTTCGCAGGTGAATCGAAGCTGGCGATCCCATGCGCTATACTCTTACGTATACTGATTTCCTCTCATGTAATGTTACCACACTTTTTAAGCTTACAAAAATATATTTCCAGTTTTAAGCCAATCTGTGTTTGCTTCCTTGGTGAAATTTATTCCATATCCCAAGGCTACTGAGGTGGTGCTGTCTAAAGGTTATAAGATATATTACAAATGAAATTATTATTAGCTTTTGTTGCCCAATTATTTTCTTGAATTAATGTGTTTAGTTTATTTTGGTGTTTTCTACTTATTTTTGTACATTCTAATCGTAATTTATTGTAACAAAAATCAAATACAACCTTAATCCAGTCGTTTGGAATTACATTAATACTGCTTTTCTTCACTCTGAGTTCCTGAAAAGTTGCTTTTTAGTTTTCTGCAAAAGAAAACTATTGTGCCGGCTTTGTCTGTCCGTCCGCACTTTTTCCGTCCCCCCCCCTCTCAGATCTTAAAAACTACTAGGCTAGAGGGCTGTAAATTGGTATTTTGATCATCCACCCTCCAATCATCAATCATTCCAAATTGCAGCCCTCTAGCCTCTGTAGTTTTTATTTCATTTAAGGTTAAAGTTAGCAATAATCATGCTTTCGGCAACGATATAGGGTAGGCCACCACAGGGTCGTGGTTAAAGTTCAGGGGCCGAGGCTCGTACAGCATTATACCGGAACCACTGAAAGATAGATTTATTTTCCGTGGCCTTGATTATACACTGCAGCAGTTGTACAGAAAACTCGATTGTGCCGAAGAAACTTCGGAGCATTTTTTACTTGTTCTTATGTTTTCGTCAATTCGATATGTTTCTTGAGGATGAGTTGACAGTACTCTTCAAAGGGTGTGGTAGTGAGCCTCCTGTTCGGTTTAATGACTCCTGTTCAGTAAACCCCCTGTATTCGCATTCTCATGGTTTGAGGACTGACTTTGGAATGACCTGCCACAAGACTACAGAATAAATACTATAAAACTATTAAAATGGAGGTTTTAAAGAAATGGGAAGTGTTTTTAGAGGGGTAGTTACCTTTGGAGAACTATTCCATGCTTTAAAACCTCTTGTCGATTTTTGTCGATTTTACTACGAGCACACCAAGTGAAGGTACAACTGAAGTTCTTCAGCTCTTGCATGGAGGAACCTGCTGGTATGCGAGACAGTTAGCCTGCTCAGGTAAAGCCTTAGGTACTGTGGTACTTGGGTTCTAAATTCTTTTATGACTTGTGTGGCTTGGTTGGCAGCAGTCTTGTCTTTCAACTGAAAGACCTGAGTTCATTCCTGATGTGAGTCAGAAATTTATTTCTGCTCCACATGTGATTGTATTTGATTATTTCTATATATATATATATATATATATATATATATATATATATATATATATATATATATATATATATATATATATTTTTTTTTTTTTTTTTTTTTTTTTTTTTTCAATCTGACCTACTTACTGTATTCCCTGCTCAGAGATCCAATTATGGGGTCTAGCTGGAGAACAGGGGACTTACATGAACCTCATGACTCTGACTGCAATTGCTCGGTCAGGTAGAAACTTATATAGAAAAACAGTTGGACTGAAGGCCATATTTCAACAAGGAACTATTGCAGATAAACACTTGAGTTTACTTTAAATGGAATATATTTACAATTAAACATGTCAATCACAAGAATGGGGAATGACAGGCAGGTAAAGCAAACTTCTTCCAGATGGCTAAATATCACAGCAATTGTTCAAATATTGAAGAATCTATTGGGTAAGCCTCTTGAAAGGGACACTGAAGAATTGACTGCGGTGGAAATGCCACGTCAAGAAGCACAAGACAAGCAGTTGTTTCCACAGCTAGTGACACCGTCTGCAATTAGAGAATGCTAGCGGTTACGTAAGGAAAGTTGTAACGATGTTGGGCGAATCAAGGGTTGCACGTAGGGTGCCAAGATAACTCGATTTTGGTGCAAAATGCTTACGTTGAAATTCACACTGGACTAACTAAGTCAGGACTTTGTGAAAATTCACACTTCAGAAAAGAAAATGAATTTCAGTAAATGATTAAAGATATTCGACTGTTGAAATAACCTCAAATCAGGGACGTTACCTTAAAACAGAGCAATGGAGGGCCTCTTCAAAAATTCACCAGAAATGGAGGGATGAGTTTAATGGCAATGCACAGGTAAGTAACTGGGGCGGTCAGCTCAATAAGGAGCGAGCAAGGGGTATGTGTGTTGGGTCTGCCCACTATAGGGTTTCTGAGGCTGGGGCTGCTGACTGCTTATTTTCCTGCTCCTTTCAGAGGGTGTTAGGAGCGCTAGCGTCTGCCCGCGGGATTCAAGATGGTGGCCAACTCACATGGGTCATGACCTCAATTTTCTGTGACCTCTGGCACCCCATGTTCGCCAGTTGCTAGGGAGGACTTAGCTTCTCTGGCAGTTTTTGGCAGGCTTCCATCTCCATGGGCTTTTATCTGAAAAGAAGTATTTCAGGCAGTCAAACAGGGCTAGGAAAGATAAAAATACACATCAGTAAAGAGGATACAAACACTTGGTTAAAAAAAATAATTTATTCCGACTTTTCGTGATGTCCTCATTACATTTTCAAGGGCTGTGCAAAAAAGAAATAATATAAACAGCTCATATAAATTATGAACTTTAATGTAAAAAAACCACCATCAATACAAATATAAACCATTAAAAATGACAGTTTAATGCAAAAACAAAATAAATGCAAAATCAAAGTAAAAAAATTAAGAAAAAATCATATAATTACTAAGTGTATTTAAAAATTTAAACACAAAGAAGGTAAGCAAAAACTGAACCAACCTATTCAATGAAAATGTAAGGACAGAAAAAAAAAAATGAAATGAAGATTAGGAAAGGCACAATTCTCCAGCAGAGGCTTGATGATATAACAAGGACACGAGTCGTTTCATTTTGATTCCAGAATTGCCAATTCATGGTTGTTGGAGGCTCACGATAAAGCTGAAAAAATCTTTGTTTTCAATAGAGGTCTTACACATTTTTGAGTGATTTCTTGTATTAAAAAACTTTGGGTTTGAGATTTTATTGCCTGTACAGTAACTCATTCCACAATGAGTCTGTGTACCTGTAGAAGCCTCTGGGTGGATCCAGAGACAGTCTTTGTAGTCAAATAATGAAACTGCAGTGAGTGAAATGATAGGCATTAAATGGACCTCAATGGCTCCAAACTCATGTTATGTTGAAAAACTTTTTACTATATGAGTAGTCCAATAAGTAGGAAAATCTAGAGTAAAAAATATAATTTTAGGAACTGTACAAACAAAAGCAGGGTTTATGTGGAGAAGAGTAAACAGAAAAATAGCCGTTTCTTCGGCGCAACTGTGGTGGTGGCCTGTCCTATAGCGTTACCAGAACGATCGTGGCTAGGGAATAAAATAAAAAAATTACCGAGGCTCAGGGCTGCAATTTGGTATGTTTGATGACTGAAGGGTATTATCAAACCCCAGTTAAGAAATTTAAAAGAACAAAAAACTATAGAAATTAGACAGTTATCCATCTTGACTTAAAATATCTTGAACAACAAGGTATTTACAAAAAAAGAAGAAGACTTAAAAAGGTTGGCTTGGAAAAGCAGCCAATTGGTAGTTAACGTGTGAAGAAGAGTAAACAAGTAAAAATGAGCCAAACTTTTATTTTTATTTACGACATTTCAAAACAAGGTTTCATTTTCAACTAAAAGACAAAAGGTGCAAAATGATAAAAACGTTAAAATACAAATTGTGAGAGAAAATAATGACCAAGTATAACCGTTTCCAACCGAGGACCAAGAGGACCAAGTTGCTTAATAAACAAAGATTTCAGAATTGTCTGTAGTTTACCATTCGGTGCCCGTCCGAACATTTCACAATCTTTGTCCTAGATGCTATGCTTACATTTCTTTGAGTGTTCTCTAATGCTGGAAAAATCAGGATTTGATAACTAATACCTTTGTGGCAATCAGTTCTGACCTTCAGACTAAACCTCAGTGTGGATCCCAAGTAGGCCCCCAGGTCACATCTAGGGCAACTGAACTTGTACACAACTTATGAGGTCATCAGAGGGTCAAGTTTATCCTTGAATCTAAACAGGCTACACAGAGTGAGGAGACTTGGTGGGATGAAATTAAGTTTAACTGCAGGTATGTAATTAAGTGTAAGTTTTCTTAGCTCATCATAGTGAATTACACCATGGATTAAAGGGTACATTCGCGTCAAACGGGTGCTTAGGAACAGTAAGGACATTGTTGGAACAAAACCCTTATTGAAAAGTGTAAAAATCTACTTGTGAAAAAGGGTGGTGGGAAAATAATTACTTGTGAAATATTTATGTAAAAAAAAAAAGTTCCTTCGAGGGAAACCTGCCAGTTAGATGTTAATGAGAATCCTCGATCAATTTAAAACCATAAAAACAGTGACTACGAAAATTTGAACCTATTCCTGTGAAAGTTTTCTTCCTGTAAAGCGACGTGTTAAAACGATCACATTCTTGTGAAACCAAAACAAGTAGTTTAATATCACTTTGGCGCTCCATGGTAAATTTTATATTCGGGTCTGCGAATCCTGGTAAAAAGGTCACAGGTACAAAAGTCAGAGCAAAAAGTCGCAGGAAAAAAGTCACATTAATTTTTCCTAGATACCGACCCCCAGTGGTTTTAACACGGTATGTGTCTAGCTTTGCGGCGTGTTTAGTACAAGGCCGTTCGGGATTACAGGCAAAACATAAACAAAAGACTGTAAATTAATGAGACTTTTTTTCCTGTGACTTTTTTCTTTGCCAAAATTGTGACTTTTTTCCTGTGAATTTTTTCCCTGTGACTTATTACCGGCCATCGGGTGTGCCCTATTGTTAAATAACATCAAGAAACCTCCCGTCGTCATATTCGGATTTATAAAAGGCAAAGGTATCTTCACCATACCTTTAGTAACACAGTGGATAGTAACTCAAGGGACAGGTATCCAAAATGTACTCTTCCAGGCAGCACATAAAATTGCTTGAAAATATGGGCCTTAATGGAGAACCCATAGCCATAGCCATACCATCCATTTTAATGCAATATTTGTTATTAAAAAGAAATCAGTGTCCTGCACTGCTAGTTGCAATGTTTTTCTTTTTAATCAGACCTATTAAAATGGTTAAGAGATGAGTCAGTTTAAGGAAAGAGTTTGTTTACAATAATTTCAATAGTCTCATTCACAGGTACTTTTGGGAAACAAAGACTTGACATCATAACTGACCATAAAGAGGTCAGAGTCTTGGCAAAGAACAGCTTCTGTGAAGTGAAGGTAATTTTGTTATATTATATTCATTTTGTATCAGTAATTTTGTTCGTAATCCTGAAATGTCAAAATGAATACCTAGGCTGAGTAACCTGGCAAGAGGCGTTTCAAGCGAACTATAAAACTGATTGTAATTGGTTTTGTACCATGGCAAGCCGAAATCCAGGCAGAAGGACGAGGAATTCTTCCCTATCTTTACATTTAGAGCTAGAGAAATTTCGTTATTGGAATTGAATATACGGATACATATTCAATTTAAAAATAAGATAAATATGAAATGGCAAATCATAAAGCAGTTTTCTGCAAAGTATCAGCTTGAGCAGGGTGTCATTTTATTTTTCCTTTTGGGGGCAAAGGTTTATTTGAGGCCCCTCCTCTCCTGAAAGGGGAGGTTGGCGAGCGAAGCGAGCCTAAACTGCTGTGGGGTCCGGGGGCAGCTGCAAGGCCCCCCGAGAAAATTTTTAGAAATATCAACAAAATAGGAGCAATTTGAAGCCACTTAAGGAAATTTTGAGAATTTTTATTCCTTAAAAAATTCTGTACCTACATCAAATTTTGAGATAGTAGATGAAGATGAAAAGGTAGTGGAAATTTCTAAACAAATCAGGTTATAAACCACAGTATTGGTCCTAGAATATCTGCAATTTAACATGTTACATTATATATAGCTCACTACCTACACAAGGGTCATTCAGGAAAACAAGAAAAGTTGATGTGAACAGGAAGATCTTAAGCTTGGGGAAAATGTGTGGAGATAAAATGGTGCATAATTTTAACAAGGTTCCCCTAAGGAAATTTTCAAAGAAACATATGCTTCATGCATTTCAGATATTATCTACTGCATTAGTGGATACCGCCTTGATCTTAATTTTTGCAAAATTATTAACCAGTATGTCATAGTTAAGATTTTTAAAAAGCTCCTTTTCTGAGGCCATGAGAAGCAAGTCATTCAAGTGCTCATTTTTCATGGTAGTTCGTAGATACGTTTTAACTAAACTAAGCACTGAACACAGTCGTTCATTGCTGGCAGTAGTTACTGGAAGGGTGATGAGAATTTTAACAATTTTAAGAATTTCTGAGTAGGCACATTCTAATGGTTTAAGTTCATCATACAATTCAAACAAATTCTTAGGCTTTTCATTCTTAGTTAGAAAGTGACTCTTTGCTACAGAAATTTGGATATTTAGAAGGGTTTCATCTATGTGTATATCCTTATAAAACTCTACTATGGTAGACAGTTTCTTATCATTTAAAAAGTCGTTAGAATTACAGTCAAGTGCATTCATCGCTGCTATCAGTGGCATATTATGAGTGAATCTATTATACATCTCAGAGAGAAATCTATCTAAAATATGTCAAAATAGATTCTTTTGAATAATACATCCGGAGCAAGACTTGTATTGTCCTCACTCAATCCTACAGTTGAATCAGTTAAAAAGTATTTTAACTTGGATGAGATCTTTTGGATCCTCTTGGGTCTGCCTACTTGACTGGAGTCTTTCAAGTTTGTATCGATCTCACATGCAGCAGAAAGAATCTTAGCCTTGTCAAAGATATCAGAGAAACCTTCATCTGTTCTCAAGACCTGTAGTTCTTTAATAGTTGACTGTATGAGAGAGCAAGCTTCAGATAGAAATAATTCCTTTGATTATTTCTTAGCTGAAAGTTACTAACAGCTTGTCAGACCAGCTACAAGCTTGTAGCTGGTCTGACAAGCTGTTGGTAACTTTCAAGACTTGTTCTGCAACATGAAGATTTACTACAAACTTGAAAGACAGCAACTGTCTGTAGAGTCCACTAGCTTCGGCTGCAGCTTCTGAATCAGAGCTCTCTTCAACTTTGTGAAGCACTGCTAACAAACGTCCATAACGAAGCTTAACCTTTGCAACTGACCATCTTGTTATAGCAAGTCTTTCTGATGTCAAAACTTGCAGGTCTTCTGCTTTCTGTGCCTCTATGAAAAGTTGGTGCCTTGTATTACTGTTAGTTATAAATGTGTGCAGTGTGTTAATAACTGAAAAGAATGAAGAGAGACCACTGATATTCTTTACACAGTCACCCAGTACTAAATTAAGCCTGTGGGCATGGCAATGTATGTACACTGTTTGGTGAATTTTATCTCGTAGTCGTGCCTGAACGCCACTAAAGCATCCACTCATGACACTTGCCCCATCATAGCACTGTGCCACACAGTTTGACCAAATTAAACCAGATTGTTCTATCTCCTTATATATAAAATCAGCTAAATTGGCTGCATCAACCTTTTCCATGTGATATGTACCAATGACACGTTCCTTCACAACTCCTTCACTAAAGTACCTAACAAGAATAGCCAACTGTTTTTTTTTTTTTGACAAGTCTTGTGTCTCATCAACCATAACAGAAAAAATTGAGCTGATTGTGCTTCCGTGCATATTGTGTGTTTGATATGAGTTCCAATAAATGATATTAAGTCATTTTGATACTGAGGATTAGTGTAATGGCCATATCGTCTATCTAACTTTTTCCTTAGAGAAGGATTAGATTCTGCAATGAGCTCCAGAGTTTCTATAAAATTTCCTGAATTTAATGCATTATCACCCTCCTTGTGACCACGAAGAGACAATCCTTGCCTTCCCAGTAAAGCAGCAACTTTCAAAAGAAGCTTTACATGTTCCTTGTTTTCCTCAATCTCCTGTTGCCTGACAGAAGATAAAGATGATGCTACAGATTGGGTGGAACCTGACTGAATACCTTTGAAATTAGACCAAGCTACCATACAGTTAATGTGTCCCTCACTAGCCTGGTGTTGCTTAAGCAGGGTGCTAATATCTTTCCATTTCTTTGATCCAATATCAATACATGGTCTCCTACCTAGTCCTTCACCTTTTCGAACAGAATTTCCAGCAAAATGCCTGCAAGGAAACTTAGGAAAGCAGTAACAAGCATCTTGCACAACTGAGTACTCTAACCAAGGAAACTTATCTAAATAGATACTTCGAAATTTTCGGTTGTTTGGATTACTTGGGTAGTTTGGCAGCTTTGGTTGACTGGGTTGATCATATGGGGAAGCAGATATATCAGTTACTAGATTAATCTGTGTGTGTGATCCTCCCTGTTTTTCAGTTGATAAACCTCTGGTTTATCAACAAGAATATTATTTGAATCCTGAACAGGGGCTGGAGTAGTGGCTTTATCTGAATCATGAACAGGGGCTGGAGTAGTGGCTTTATCTGAATCCTGAACAGGGCCTGGAGTAGTGGCTTTATCTGAATCCTGAACAGGGGCTGGAGTAGTGGCTTTATCTGAATCCTGAACAGGGGCTTTATCTGAATCCTGAACAGGGGCTGGGGGCTGGAGTAGTGGCTTTATCTGAATCCTGAACAGCGGCTGAAGTAGTGGCTTTATCTGAATCCTGAACAGGGGCTGGAGTAGTGGCTTTATCTGAATCCTGAACAGGGGCTGGAGTAGTGGCTTTATCTGAATCCTGAACAGGGGCTGAAGTAGTGGCTTTATCTGAATCCTGAACAGGGGCTGGAGTGGCTTTAGTGGGGGCTGGAGTAGTGGCTTTATCTGAATCCTGAACAGCGGCTGAAGTAGTGGCTTTATCTGAATCATGAACAGGGGCTGAAGTAGTGTCAAAGTTCATCTGTACTGTCAGAATGTCGGGACTGTCAGTTGCCTTTAGAGTTGAAGAACTTGAAGATCTCCAGGGTTCAACCTATAAAGTGGATATATTTTCATATTTGTATAGCTGTGATACCCGGCATTGCCCGGAAAAATATAAGAATGATCACCCCAATTCCATTCCCACCCTTTTCACCCCCATTCCCACCTATGCTCCCAAACCTCTTCCCACTCCCATTCCTATTCCCGTTCCGGCCTCTGTTCCCTCCTCTGTTTCTACCATCTACATCTTTCCTTCCTGCCTCTGTTCCCTCCTCTGTTTCTACCATCTACATCTTTCCCTTCCTGTCCCCCATTCCCACCCACATTCCTGTTCCCGTTCCCGCCTCCGTATATAGATGGGAGAGGGAGGGGTCTATAGTAGCCTGTACACTGCAAACACAGAATTTGCCTTACTTTGTCAAAGGCTTGGTTTTGTAATTTGAAGAAATTATCAAGTTTCTTTTGTTTTTTCTCCTCTACAGCTTTTTTTCCTGCTGCTTTTCTCTTCTCGGCCCCTGAAGGATGTTTTTCCTGCTGCTTTTCTCTTCTCGGCCCCTGAAGGATGTTTTTCCTGCTGCTTTTCTCTTCTCAGCCCTTGAAGGATGTTTTTCCTGCTGCTTTTCTCTTCTCAGCCCTTGAAGGATGTTTTTCCTGCTGCTTTTCTCTTCTCGGCCCCTGAAGGATGTTTTTCCTGCTGCTTTTCTCTTCTCGGCCCCTGAAGGATGTTTTTCCTGCTGCTTCTCTCTTCTCGCCCCTTTTTTTCCTGCTGCTTCTTCTCAGCCCCTGAAGGATGTTTTTCCTGCTGCTTTTTTTTCTCTTCTCAGCCCCTGAAGGATGTTTTTCCTTTTCTCTTCTCATGCTGGGCCCCTGAAGGATGTTTTTCCTGCTTGTTTTTCCTGCTGCTTTTCTCTTCTCGGCCCCTGAAGGATTTTTTCCTGCTGCTTTTCTCTTCTCGGCCCCTCGCTGCTTCTCTCTTCTCGGCCCTGAAGGATGTTTTTCCTGCTGCTTTTTTTCTCTGCTTTTCTCTTCTCGGCCCCTGAAGGATGTTTTTCCTGCTGCTTTTTTTTCCTGCTCTTTTCTCTTCTCGGCCCCTGAAGGATGTTTTTCCTGCTGCTTTTCTCTTCTCGGCCCCTGAAGGATGTTTTTCCTGCTGCTTTTCTCTTCTCGGCCCCTGAAGGCCTGCTTTCTCTTCTCGGCCCCTGAAGGATGTTTTTCCTGCTGCTTTTCTCTTCTCGGCCCCTGAAGGATGTTTTTCCTGCTTTTCTCTTCTCTCTTGTTTTTCTCTTCTCTTCTCGGCCCCTGAAGGATGTTTTTCCTGCTGCTTTTCTCTTCTCGGCCCCTGAAGGATGTTTTTCCTGCTGCTTTTCTCTTCTCGGCCCCTGAAGGATGTTTTTCCTGCTGCTTGTTTTTCCTCTCTTTTCTCTTCTCAGGCCCTGAAGGATGTTTTTCCTTCTCAGCCCTGAAGGATGTTTTTTTCCTGCTGCTTTTCTCTCTTCTCGGCCCCTGAAGGATGTTTTTCCTGCTTTTTTCTCTTCTCGGCCCCTGAAGGATGTTTTTCCTGCTGCTGTTTTTTCTCTTCTCGGCCCCTGAAGGATGTTTTTCCTGCTGCTTTTCTCTTCTCTCGGATGTTTTTCCTGCTGCTTTTCTCTTCTCGGCCCCTGAAGGATGTTTTTCCTGCTGCTTTTCTCTTCTCGGCCCCTGAAGGATGTTTTTCCTGCTGCTTTTTCTCTCTTCGGCCCCCCTGAAGGATGTTTTTTTTCCTTCTCAGCTGAAGGATGTTTTTCTGCTTTCTCTTCTCGGCCCCTGAAGGATGTTTTTCCTGCTGCTTTTCTCTTCTCGGCCCTGAAGGATGTTTTTCCTGCTGCTTTTCTCTTCTCGGCCCCTGAAGGATGTTTTTCCTGCTGCTTTTCTCTTCTCGGCCCCTGAAGGATGTTTTTCCTGCTGCTTTTCTCTTCTCGGCCCCTGAAGGATGTTTTTCCTGCTGCTTTTCTCTTCTCGGCCCCTGAAGGATGTTTTTCCTGCTGCTTTTCTCTTCTCGGCCCCTGAAGCCCCTTTCTCTCTTCTCGAAGGATGTTTTTCCTGCTGCTTTTCTTCTCTTGTTTTTCTCTGGCCCTGAAGGATGTTTTTGCCTGCTTTGCTGCTCTTTCTCTTCTCGGCCCCTGAAGGATGTTTTTCCTGCTGCTTTTCTCTTCTCGGCCCCTGAAGGATGTTTTTCCTGCTGCTTGAAGGATGTTTTTCCTTCTCTTCTCGGCCCCTGAAGGATGTTTTTCCTGCTGCTTTTCTCTTCTCGGCCCCTGAAGGATGTTTTTCTGCTTTTCTCTTCTCAGCCCTTGAAGGATGTTTTTCCTGCTTTTTCTCTTCTCAGCCCTTGAAGGATGTTTTTCCTGCTTTTTCTGAAGGATGTTTTTCCTGCTGCTTTTCTCTTCTCGGCCCCTGAAGGATGTTTTTCTTGCTGCTTTTCTCTTCTTGGCCCCTGAAGGATGTTTTTCCTGCTGCTTTTCTCTTCTCGGCCCCTGAAGGATGTTTTTCCTGCTGCTTTTCTCTTCTCGGCCCCTGAAGGATGTTTTTCCTGCTGCGTTTCTCTTCTCGGCCCCTGAAGGATGTTTTTCCTGCTGCTTTTCTCTTCTCGGCCCCTGAAGGATGCTGCCGACCACTCATACTGCTTTCACAATCTAGTGATATAAACAAAATTAAACCATATCATTATATCTATAGACTGTACATGGAACGTTGCACACTAGCTCTTTGTTGGGTGAGTCGGTAGAGCTGCGGACTGTCACTCGATGGGCCGGAGTTCAATTCCCCGCCCGGCTGATGAAGAGTTAGAGGAATTTATTTCTGGTGATAGGAATTCATTCCTCGCTATAATGTGGTTCCGATTCCACAATAAGCTGTAGGTCCCGTTGCTAAGTAACCAACTGGTTCTTAACCACGTAAAATAAGTCTAATCCTTCGGGCCAGCCCTCTCTAGGAGAGTTGCTAATCAGCTCAGTGGTCTGGTAAAACTAAGGTATACTTAACATTGCACACTACACTTCCAAAAAACCTTGAAACGGTTAAAAGGTCGAATATGTCCCAAACCTAAACCAAATATGCCATTTTACGTTACTTGACGCTTAATGTAGTAACGCTTGATGTTAGTTTAGGTCAGGTTAGATTAATACTTCAACTTTCTGGATACGAAAGGCCACTAAATGGTGTTTGTAAGTTGTAACTTATTGAAATGAGGCGTAAACAGAACAGAAACTGAAGGAACATGAGCTTATAATAGATGCGAATGAGATAGAGGAGATATAGAAGAATAAATTGAAAGACGAAGAGAATGAAGAAAATAAAACGAGGAAAGAAAAATGTCAACAAAACGGCATATGAAAATAGTTCTTTGGATGTGTCATAGGCCTAAATGCGTATGTGCACAGAATTTCAGAAGGGCAGGGCTTCATATGAATAAAAGGGCACTCCCTAGGCGTAGTACTTAATTAAAAATAAATTATATTAAAAAGTAACTGATGTAGATACTTTTCCGAATGCCAATGAACCATAGCCGTATAGCCTATAAATTGTCAATTGTTTTTAAAAGATACTTCGGTGTAGTGCTAGTAGAGATTAAGATAAAACAATTTTGATAACCATCATTATGGCTTACGTGTGTTATGCAGTGACTACTGACTTGTCACGTAGACCGAATGGCAAGGAAATACACTTTTCTAGGTCATTTTGATGTTTCGCACAAATTCCACATTAAAATTCGTCGGAAATTGATAGTTTCTTAGAAATACCAATTTTTCTCCCATTTAACACAGTACTCTTGAGATCCTCACAGTATGCTGTCACCGAGATTATGAATGTGTTCGTGTGTTAGTTTTGATGACGCAATGATAGTTTAAGTAAATACGTGACAGTTTATTACAAATCCATTGGCTGTTTTCAAAAATACAATAACCAATTACATTTGACAGCGTACCCTGAGGTCCTGGCTGAGGAAATTATTTGAATTCTGCTGGAGTTCTCAGTTTCGCCCTGGCTACTGTGGAGGTGTCATGCAGTGCCTGTGAAAGCGATTATTTCGACTTTATTCAGCGTTTTCACTCTAAAAATACAGAATTTATTATTTCTTTGCAAGAACACGGTGTCTTACCAACTCCAGTGACTTGCCCAAACTGTCATATTCCTTGTTCTTACACTGAAGACAGACATAAGTTTTGGTGTGGAAAGCGAACAAAAGTCGCTAAAACTAAGCGCATTCGTCTGTGTAATTATTCTGTAAGTCTCTTTAAGGGCACTTTTTTTAGATAAAGTTCATGTGCTACCTTGGCATATTGCGTTATTTGTTAATCACTGGTTAAGCAAACATTGATGAGACCTTATTTGCTCGCAGCAAGTACAATCGTGGCAGACAATTAGGCCAAGTGTGGGTTTTTGGTGGCATTGAACGTTTGTCAAAAAAGAAATTTATTATTCCCATAATTGAAGACGGCCATGATCGAAGCGCTGAAACATTATTGCCATTAATTAGACAATTTATTCGCCCGAATTCTATAGTTATTAGTGATGGTTGGGCAGCGTACCGTTACCTGGAAAATGAAGGTTATAACGTCCATAAGATTATAAACCATAGAGAGGAATTCGTGCATTCTACAGACAAATCCATTCATACGCAGAACATAGAAAAACTCTGGCGTGATTTAAAAGAGTGGTCTAAGCGCCCCGGTAATCGGAAGGAATATCTTGAACAGTACCTGTCAAGGTATTTATTTTTAGACCATTTCGGTGAAGACCAATGCCACCATCAATTCTTTATTGAAGTGGGTTAAGTATACCTTAGTTTTACCAGACCACTGAGCTGATTAACAGCTCTCCTAGGGCTGGCCCGAAGGATTACACTAATTTTACGTGGCTAAGAACCAATTGGTTACTCAGCAACGGGACCAACAGCTTATTGTGGAATCGGAACCACAATATAGCGAGAAATGAATTTCTATCACGAGAAATAAATTCCTCTAACTCTTCATCAGCCGGGCGGGGAATTGAACTCGGCCCATCGAGTGACCGTCCGCAGCTTAAACTGTATAAACCACAAGGTAAGCATGAACTCCCTGTGGTTGAAAGTGAAAATTATTCGTCGTCTTCAGAGGAAAATAGGTCTACCGATGATCCTGAACCTGCTTGTTAAGGTAAATGTTATGATGGTTCCTTATTTTGCAATCCTTATTTTTTCGTCCTTTGGTCATGCATAAGTTAGGGGCTGTGACCTGGGTAGTCGAGTGACAAGTTAGGGTTAGGGGCTGTGACCTGGGCAGTCGAGTGACAAGTTAGGGTTAGGGGCTGTGACCTGGGCACTTCTGCGAGAGGTTAGGTTAGGTTGTGTGGGTTTCACTGATAAGGAAATATTTTATTCTGATTGATTTTGATGTATTAGGGTTACTGAACCTTCACCTCGAGTGAATTTCGTCGGAAATTTATGGTTTTGGTCCACTTATATACATGGAGTTAGCTCCAAAACCGTTAATTTCCGACGAAATCGAAGGTGAAATTCGTGCTAAACACATCAAAATCAGTCAGAAAAACATATTTCTTTGTCATTACTGCCCCGGAGGCCATGTTTGTCTGCATGATGAGTGAACTCTGCCAAGTTTAGCTAACATACCTTTCAATAACATTGCACATTCACAAACTAAATTCACCTTGGAAGCTGTTTCGGAATGATGAAAATGATATTCACTATAATATTATCATCCACTGTTGACGAAATCTCTCCAACTTAAAAAAAACTACTGGTTTGAGCGTGTGTCGGGGCGCTCGTGGAGTCGTGTATCAACAAAGTGTGGCATTCGGTAGAGATTTAAATTTTCATAACGTGACATGTGAAAAGTTTTATTCTGTTATTAAATGAATAATAAAGTATAGAATAAGCATGAAAATATTGGCCACTATCAATCAAACACTGTGACTGACAGGTCATTAATTCATTTGTGAACAAAGTGATTAGATGTCTCAGCTCTTAATTAAAGAAGACTGCCTTGTCTTAATATTTTTAACGGGTAACTATTATATATTATGTATTATTTATATTGTTCCAAACATGTTAAAAATAACTAATTTAAATTAATCCCTCTCTACGCTTGAGCTTATTTATATTTTTTTTACACTTGAAAGTTTTATTCTGTTATTAACAGTAATAAAGTATAGAATAATTATATAATATATATCAATATATATATGACATATTATATTTAATAAATATATATATATATATATATATATATATATATATATATATGTATATATATATATATATATATATATATATATATATATATATATATATATATATATACATACATATAATATACATACATATACATACATACAGATTTTTTCCTATCGCTGATTTGGAGGCCCCCCCAGAAAGCTGAGGGGGAGCCCCTCACTGCCCCCTCCCCAAAATGACGGGCCCGACCGCTTCCCATTTGCCAAGAGCAATTTTATAAAATTTGTTGCGACGCCAGCATAAGCTTTCATTCAGGTACTGTGACTATTTATGTGAGCAAGTAAAAATTCACAAGCCTATTAAGCAGTGTCCAATTCTACATTAGCCTGTTATTCTAATTCTGCCAGTTCTGACAATTCTCTGCAAATCATTATTCAAGACTTGCGTTAAACCTTGTGCGAAAAATCCAAGTCCTGGTTATTCCCGTTCATCAGAACAACCTTGAGTTGTCTTAGACATACTGAATTAGTTCATGAGAAAAACCTTGAGTCTTACGAGACCCCAGATCACTCATTTAGCACAAACCCTAAGTTCTCTGGAAGCCAGTTAACCTCGTTCAACAAGCACAAACCATCGTTCCCCAGAACGCCTTAATTTCACGCTATAGCCGGCCAAGTCCATGAGTGACGTAAAGTCCAAGTTACGTCTTTCGAGACACATTAAAATTCGTTCATCACGAACAAACTAAGTCTTATTCAGACATACCAAAATTTGTTCATCACGAACAAACTAAGTCTTATTCAGACATATTAAAGTTCGTTCATCGCGAACAAACCAAGTCTTTGAGACGTACTGAAACCGGTTAATCACGAACAAACTTGAGTCTTTTCAGACACCCTGAAATTTGAGTCCAAATTATACAAGTCCAAATGTTGTGATAAATATTGCAGTAAGTCATCAGTAGGAACATTTGGACTTCTGTAATCAAGAATTACCTACCAATGTTATTAATTTGATATCCCTTTGTATAAAAAATTGTAAATTCACTTTCAATGGTAATTTTTATGAACAAATATTTGGTATGGCTATGGGGAACCCTCTTTCGCCACTTTTGTCTAATATTTACATGGAATTCTTTGAGTCTAGACTTATTCCAAGAAGTCTATTCTCTAAGTTGTTTTTAGATATGTAGATGATTGTTTTTGTATAGTGAAAGAAAATGTAAATATTCCTGATTTCTTGCAAACATTTAATAATCTTATACCATCGATAAAATTCACAATAGAATATGAAGAAAATAATTTTATACCATTTTTGGATGTCTCAGTTATTAGAAATAACACCAATTTTTGTTTTAATGTATATAGGAAATCCACAAATAATTTGTCATATATTCATTTTTACTCTAACCATGCTTAACAAAATTAAGGTGTCAACGTTTTCCAGTATGTATCTTAGAGCTCTTAGAATCTGTAGTCCTGAATTTTCGGAAGAGTTTAAAATTATCGATAAAACACAGGAGATTCAGTATGTTACCCTTCATATTTTTTAGAACTTTGTGAAAATAAAGCAAAAAAGATATATTACAATCCAATCAGCATTAACAAAGAACTTGAGAATAATCTGTTTACCATTTCATCCTAATTTCATTCCTGCAGTGCCCATTTTAAAAACTATTGATATTAACTTAGTATTTAACTATAATGATATTTTGAGAAATAAACTAAGAATAGTCCACCCAATTCAAACAATATTGTATACAGTATCCCTTGCAAAGAATGTAAATAAGATTTAAATTGGTTAAACGTCAAAAGGACTAAAAGTAAGAAGCTCCCAACACAAATATGCCATTTCAAATATGCTTATCAAATAATGGCATTGCAGATCATTAGCTTAAGACAGGCCATGCGATAAACTGGGATAGGTCAACGGTAATCTACAAGGTCAATGACCATCGGAAAAGGAATTTGCTAGTGACTATGTTTATTGAAGTTACTTCCACCAGGAATGTTAATCTCCACCCTGGGTCATCCCTTGATCCTTTGTCCCTGTCTTTTTTGTTCTTGTATGTAAGGCTCTGTCAACTTCTTTTGTATTCAGTGTGAACTTGAAAATGTAGAATAAACTACAAAGGTACTTGTTCAAAGTCCCGGCTTTCACTCAAAGCCGGGACTTTGAACAAGTACCTTTGTAGTTTATTCTACATTTTCAAGTTCACACTGAATACAAAAGATTGACAGAGCCTATACAAGAACAAAAAGACAGGGACAAAGGATCATATGACCCAGGGTGGGGATTAACATTCCTGGTGGAAGTAACTAATAAACACAGTCACTAGCAAATTCCTTTTCCGATGGTCATTGACCTATAGATTATTGACTTATCCCAGTTTATCGCATATGGCCTGTCTTAAGCTAATGACCTGCAATGCCATTATTTGATAATAGAAAAACCCTTCAAAAGGTGATACAAGTATGCAGTCTGGCACACCTATAGCTTAAAACATGCTCTTAAAGATAGGCCTGATTGCCAGCGTGAAAATCGAAAATGGTGGCCAAAATCCAAGATGGTGTCCAACATTTAAAAATTTATAGTTGCGATGAACAGGAAATAAGTTTTGCTATATTAAGCTGTATTCATTATGCACTGTTTTACACAAATAGCTTTATATTCAGGTTGTACAGGCTTCATCATCAATCAAATGCATGGACAGGCACAACGGAAAGTACAAGGAAGGGCTGACTTCTTGCATGTGCAACCTCCTACACACTCAGTTTTGCACTGGCACTTTTTAAGTGCTTGGCATTGTTCTGCTATGGCTCTTAGTTCAGTCCAGTGAATAGTGAATGTGCCATCGTATTAATTTTCCACCCCAAGGTGATAGGTGATGGCAGTGATAGCTTTGTCTGGAGAGCCTGGCCCCATATGTTCCCCATCTGATATGTAGCTCGTCGGATGTTCTGGATAAGAACTCCTCACATGGGTAGGATTGCATCATAGTATCTGCTCTTTTCTGCAAACTTGATTTTCCGCGCTTTATCTACAGAACTCTGAACTGGATCGATCATACAGTAGAACAACAAATCGTTTTATAACTTGCATCTGACCTTCTTTGATGTCCGCACAAAGTTCAGACAGCTGGCAAAATGTGTTATTGGCTTGAGGAAAAATGTCCCAGACGTGAAAGCAGGATTTTCTGCCTCTTCCTTTAAAGGCACTCACTGTGTCACCACCAGTCACTGCATGGAAAAATAATAATCCACAGGCCTTCTCCCCAAGCTTACCGACTAAGCTGTGGACTGGTAACCATCTCCTGCTTTTACCCACTCCGTACACAACCCACAAGTGGTCTAGACCAATATTCTCTTCAAAACAGGGAATGCTGCTATTGCTATCATGACTATATCAATGTCATTTGCAAGGATAGTTGCTGTAGTGATGTAGCTGTGCTTCCATCATGTGTTTTACCTCATCTTCTTTATTGCTAACACATGATGCCATGGCTGTGGCAAACACCAATCCACCAGTAGCTTGTTTCAGCTTAGGAGCTATGAAAGCATTCAGTTCTTTTTTGTTCTCCTCATTTTGAAGAAAACTGGGCCAGTTCTGGGGAACCTTTCCTTTTTCTGTTACTTGGCATCGAGATCCCCTACCTCTTTGTAATCTCGTGAATGATTTCAATGACCATGAATTGCAATATCGAATACTACATCAGTGTGTTTGTACCTCTCAGCATATTTGTTTATCTTTCCAACAAAGTCATGTCCAGCTTAGTCCTTGAAGGCCAGATGCTTGGATCGAATAGCATATGCTAGGTGTGCTCCGTCAACAAATATGGCATCAGTTTCTGGCTCATCTGCACACATTTCCACCTGTTTCTCTAGGCAAGCAATAAGTTCTGATTTTGTTCCGCAGTAGAGATCTCCTTTTGAACTGATGGAAGCTGGGAAGTTTGCATTTGTACCTGAAGAACTCTTCCAGATCTCCTTGTCTTGTTTGGCAGGAGATGAACAAGTCTGCAAAAAGATTGCAGTCTGGTTTCACAGCATTCCCCAGCTTCTTTGCAGTCTTTGTTCTGGGCCTGTCGAATATTTTGAAGTTGTTCTGCCTGAAAGTCTGGCATACATTTTCTAGATTAGATATAAACCACTCAAACTCCTTCATTCCTTCAGGAATGTAATTCTTCAGAGCATCAACTGCATCAGTGTCCATTACATCTTTGGAATCCAGTGTCAGCAGCTCAGAGGATGTTTCATCCAAGAATGGATTTCCGAACTCTTCTACTGTTTTACAAAGACTCTGCACATCTTCCAGGAATGCCTTTTGGACAAAGGAGTGTGTTTGTGGTGTGATGTACTGGTACGCTGCCTGCTTTTTCATAACTCAACATATTCCCCAACAAGGCGACATATCTCTGGCCCTGACACCATCCATCTTAGCAAGGCAGACTCACTTTCTGTGATATCTACTGTACAGCTCCTCCATCTCCCTTGATTAGAGCATTATTTTGCTCATGGGCTTGATCCACTCAGATGGCAGAGTCTGTCTTGTGGATCACAAGCCTTCCTGTTGCAAACTCTATATTGACAGATCGATTGGCCTCAGCATATGATTGATGCACACAGACAGCCATCTTTCATAATGGATGCTGTCATTGGCAAGGAAGTAATCAAGACATTCAGTGAGGCAACGTACCCTGTGAAATCTGCTACCCTGATGGACCTGATAAACCTGAGGATGATTACTCCCAGTCTGAGCACCATGTTCCAGTACAAGAACTGGGGTTCCTAAGCTTCTTGTTCGGCACACCAATCATCAAAGCTCCTAGACTCATCACTTGCCTCATATGGCCCTTTTCTTTAGCTGACACAAGCTGCAGGTTGTTACCTGATGTACTCTTCTGGTTTTTGTTACACTAGCGCCAGACAAGAAAGACTCAGCTGTGCCAGAGGTTGCAATGCCAGCTTCTTCAATCATTGTTGTCCACCCACTGCCTTTGAGCAAACTACTAGCTATTCTTAAGGCAGCCATCTCAATGTGCAGTGAGCCCATTAGTATGACACAACTGCCATACGTTTATGGCCACTTCCATTAAATCTGCTTGGCCAGTATGAACAGTGGCTGGTCTAGAGCCAGAACTGGACTCTAACTTGGATTTAAGTGATGTATGACGTCTTTGACTTTGTCCATGGCATGCTTGATAGTTGACACCTCGTTAGAATGGTCTCTTAGTAAGGGCATAAGGGCAGACATATCCACGTC
Organism: Macrobrachium rosenbergii; assembly: GCF_040412425.1. Classification (NCBI taxonomy): domain Eukaryota; kingdom Metazoa; phylum Arthropoda; class Malacostraca; order Decapoda; family Palaemonidae; genus Macrobrachium; species Macrobrachium rosenbergii. Next base: position 542,866 of record NC_089754.1, on the reverse strand, counting down.
AAACTGCAGATCTTTCGCTTCTTGTGCATTGTGTGCTGACCATGTGACTTTAATGGTATTGTCACAGACTTCTGTAAGAGCTACTGACTGCAACCAGTCGTACTCAGGTTTTAGATTCAGCGCTGCAAGTAGGGTAGGAATGTCACCCGAAGGAGGTTTAGGGCACTTCTCCAGAAGAGCTGGTTTTACTTTCGTGCAGCTTTCTGGGAGCTCAGGAATCTTTTAGATCTTTTTCTTTAGAGCCAGTTCTGCTTGAGGCTCTCCTCTTGCAGTAATCTGGAACAGAGAAATACTTGTCCTATGGAATGATGTTCTTGCTGTTGTTGCTTTTGGGTCATGGTCAGTGTTATCTTGCAGCCACAAGTGTGAACACGTTGATGAGAGAGGTTGTGATGGCCACCACTTTCGATTTTCACGTTGGCAGTCATGCCTATCTTAAAGAGCATGTTTTAAACTACCAAATTGCATGTTTGTGTCACATTTTGAAGGATTCTTACAATATTTGACCTTTATCCTATTCACTATATATATATATATATATATATATATATATATATATATATATATATATATATATATATATATATATATATATATATATATATATATATATATATATATATATATATATATATATATATATATATATATATATATATATATATATATATATATATATATATATATATATATTATATATATAATTGAATATCTACAAATGTTGCTTAATATCAGCTTATCAAAAATATCTCCGTTGAGAACTCTCACTGTCTTATATGTAAATGAATTGGATTGTCCCGCCATTCCAACCATTTATCACTATATAAAGGGCCCCTTCATGAAAATTAACGGAGATATACTGAGGCCTATAATTTATTTAAGTCTTTGTAGCTTCATGATTTTAATAAATCAGAGATAAAATTTCATATATATAAATTTATATATATATATATATATATATATATATATATATATATATGTATATATATATATATATATATATATATATATATATATATATATATATATATATATATATAAAACATATACTACAGTCACAAAACTAAAATCGGACCTATTGACAGCATAAACATGGTTATCATCAAGGAAATAAATAAAACAAACATAATAGAGAATAGTAACCTATTTTAATATTCAGTCATATTCCCCGTGGCTTTAAGAACAAGTTTGAGTCGTTTAGGCCTGCTGTCAGCCAGTTTCTGGAAGTATTGCAAAGACATTTCATTCTCCCAGATTGTGGTGATTTCTTGTTGCAGGCGCGTGAGGGATGATGTGTTGCACGACTGAAGCTTCTTTTTCAAGACATTCCACCCATTTTCGATTGGGTTGAGGTCAGGACTGTTACCAGGCCACTGTAAGATCTCAATATTGTGATCAGTTAGCCACTTGGTAACTTTCTTGGCCTTATGACATGGAGCACCATCGTTCATGAAGACAGTGCAGCCTTGAGTCTCATATGAAGGCAGGAGGTGATCTTCAAGAACTTGAATGTAGCTGTCAGAATTCATTGTAACATTTTTGGGAGGAAAATCCTCCACGACCTCTTAAACCAAAACATCCCCAAATCATGACAGATTCAGGGTGTTTGACGGTGGCAACTGTGTAGGCAGGGTCAAATCTGCTGACTGAAGATGGCCGTCTTACTGTGGTAGAACGGCCCTGAATACACCGGAATGGTGATTCATCTGACCACATGACCTTCCTCCAGTCATCAGCTGTCCAGTGGATGTATTTCTTGGCAGATTCAGTCGAGCTTTCTTCATACAATCTGTCAGAAGAGGTTTGCGTGCAGCACGGCGGATGGGCAGCTGGAGGTCCTTCTGGAGACGGTGTTGGATGCAGCGGATTGATACATCTTTTAAGAGGATTGGGTGACTTGTGTTTAGGTGAGAAGCTATAAGACAAGGGTTTTTACGTAGTTCTCTCACAAGATGATGATCAGTGGACTTGGAAGTCTTCCGTGGGCGTCCAGGATAAGGTTTTCTTGGGGAACGACGTTGGGTGGTAGGTCATGAGCGGCAGCCAGCAGCAACGTTAATTGACTTTGCTCGGCCAGTACATCTACAGATTTCTTTAATAGGCACTTTTCCTTGCCTCCAGGCTAATATGCGAGCCTTCTCCTCCTTAATCATGTGTTCCCATATTTAGGGAATATATAAAGAATTAAAATGCAAGAAGTGCTCCAGTCCAAATACTGGGATCTTGTGGGCAGAGCAAATCAAAGCAATAACCTTTCGTTTGCTGTCTGGGTCAGCACTGAGTCCTGAGGCACACACCTCCCACACACACTAGCACGGGAGAGTTGCCAGATATCACCAGCCAACTCTAGCTCAAACCATAGGGCAGGAAATGCAAATAGATTTCGGACATCTAAACAGTGGATTCTTATGGGTTAGGTCCGATTTCTATTTGTGGTGGCAGTATATATATATATATAATATATATGTATGCCTGAAAGCAATGCATCAAGAGGCTTGAATATCCGCTGCATGCTGAACTTCAGCTTATCAAAAATGCGAGAGAACTCTCACTGTCTCTATGTATGAGGAATGTTAATGCCATCATAAGAACCACTTGCTATGGACAGGGCTTCCGGCACATGAAAAGCTATATTTTCATAGGCCAGCAATTAGTCAGCTTAACCAGTTCGTGCACCTTTATAAGTCTGACATAAAAATACCTGCCCAGTATATGCTTTATATATATATATAGAGAGAGAGAGAGAGAGATAGATATATGTATATATATTTATGATGGTGATGTTAGCAATTCTCTGTCGGAGAATTCCTTCTATCTCCTTCCAGGTGTGGCTCTACCTACCAATGTTCTTCATGTTTTTTGGCCAGAGCTTTTCACTATCACAATTTTTGTTGCAGGAGATTGCCTTTGTGGCACTGACTTCTTTGATACTGACTTTTTCATATTTTCTCACTTCTACTTTCAGTCTTTCTTCAAAATTCTGGATAAAGACATAGACGGGGCGTGGTTTCCATTTATTTCACTTGCTACTGTCCCTTTCGCCTGTGTATCAGGCTTTTTCAAGCAAGCACTAAGATATGATAAAATGCAGCATTCCATTTAAAGCTCCAAGACGATGGGGGCAGGGGTTGTCATTACTTTTACTTACAATTTTTAGTTTCTGAGGAGGGTGGGCAATTATTTATATTATGCTTACATACTATGTTATTTCATAGTGTAAGTACATTGTTTCCTAGAATTTACATTCTATTTCTGGCTCTCATGTTACTAAGAAAAGTATCAATTTCTTCTTCTGTGGTATTTGGGAAGGGCTTGTTTTTGGCAGTGACCTTAACCCTGTCTCCTTTCCTTTGGTAGTGGGAGGGGAGGGACCTATCTCCTTTCATCTGGACATTTAGTGTTGATTTATTTCTTTTTTTATATACACACAGTTTCTGTGATTGTCAGGTCCCGATATGCGTTGCATTTGTATTTTATTCTGGTGGTGTCTATCAGTTCTAGTAACATTGGTTTCTTGTCAAGTTTGTGTGTGTAGTGTTGGTAGGTGGCTCCCATGTTTCTGTGTGCCGTTAATCGCCGTCTAAGTTTGGCCCTTTGGTCAATGTCCTACTGATATAGCTCTCGCTTGATGAAAGCTCTCCATTCCTCCTTAGGGCAAATGAATTTATGAACCATATTGCTGTTCATCTCCTATGGCTAAGGCCCATGGGTGGTTTTCATGACAAGAGATGCCAGTAGGTTGAGCTTGCATTATGTTCATGTTGGTGTATAGGGCTAGTGGCATGACTCCCTTGTTAATCATTTTATTGATGATGTTGCTGCTGTTTTGTGTTCGTTGTTGAAATTGCTCTGGTAGAATATTGTTACCTATTTTCCTATCTCCTTCTTGGGGGCATTAAAAACTTTCGTATTTCTGATGGTGTCATTTTCCTTCAGATCCGTTGTTTGGTGAGCAACTGCTGTACTCTGTCTAGCTCTGCAGTGGGTGAAGGCCAGACGCACACATAAACTGACTACCTACTCTTTATATTCCTCTTCCATTAATTAAGTCACCCTTCGACATTAGTCGTATTTGTCCGTGTCATATTTTCTTGTCTCTGTGTTTAGTAATATGTCTAAGAATGGTAGTTTGTGATCTATGCTACGTTCTATTGTGAAATTTAGCACATTTTTTCTGTAAAGTTGTCTTTCAGCTTCTGTGCATCTTGTCTGTTGTTCATTGCGATGAAGAAGTCGTCAGTGTATCTTGCATAGATTTCTGGTTTTTCCTGGTTACTGAATATGGTGTCCACTAAATTGGTCATGTAAGAGTTTGCCATAGGGAGGCCTAGGGTGGAACACATAGCTGCTTGGCAGAGTAATTTGCCTTTGTGGGAGTAAAATGGTCCATCTTTCGAGCATGCTTCAAGCCTGCTCCTTATGGTCTATTTTTGGACGTGGAGTGGTGTTGCTTGCGAATGGTGCGTGTGATTTAGGATTATGTTTATGTGATTTAGGATTATGTTTATGGTGGTATCTAACGGCACATTAGTAAACTAGCTTTCAACGTCCATCGAATCAATTTCTTTGGTTGGGTGTTTACTTTTCAAAACATCTATGAATTCCATTGCTGATTTCGGTGGGCATTTAATCGGTGATTACGTCCATCAGAGTCTTTGCTATTTTGTAGGTGGGAGATGTGATCTTAGGTATGATTAGTCTGAGTTAGTTGCCGTTTTTATGGGTTTTGACTGTGCCATAACAATATCTGGGGCTGAAGTCTCCCACGATGCTTGGGAAAATGTCCTCACGGCACTGTTTATGGGCTTCCTTTGATAATCGTGCCATTTTCTTCTATTATTGATCTAAGTTGTCGGTTTTAATGGATTTTGTCGTGTCATTTAAAATGTTGTCCATCTTTTCTCCATATTTTTGTTTGCGCATTACTACATACTCTGGTTTGGGTATAATGATTTCTTTATTGTTTTAAGATCCTTGCCAGCTTGCTTTAAATACAGTCCTTTGTTAATGTTTTACTCTGGTTGTGTCCTCTCGATTTATCACCCTTTCCTACCAGCTCCATTTTCATCTGGCCTCAACTAGATAAGGACGCTTGATTGCCTTCCCATCAACCTCTGCATTCTAACAGGTCTGAAGAAAATAAACAGCAGAAAATATGCAAAAACATGAACAGTATACTGCCTTTCGCCAGTGCCTGAACTAACACGACATTATTTATTATAAATGATTCAGCAAATAAAGTGCTTAAACCACTGAAAGATTAAAAGAGCTGAAAACGAATGAAGGATTTCTTATATGCAACATTACTGGGACATTCTATTAGTTATATGGACAAAAAACACAGAGAAGGAAGAGGAGCAAATTCCAATGTGGAAGAAGGAAAAATAGGGATATGTTAAATAAAACAATATACAAAAAAACACCTGGTTTAATATTTATAAGCTTTGGTACTGTCTGAAGATTATATCAAACAAAATCATAGCTCACTCTGACTTTAACAAACAATACATGTCAGTTTAGACGGCACTGATTGTTCAGCAGTGCAGCCAATCAGGGTGATTTTTAGGCCGACATTTTTCAGGACAGGGCTTCAGATAACGCCTTCGGAAAAATTTCACAAGTGACTTCTGGCCAACGAAAGTATCACCGAACCTCCGCGTTGGGAAAGGTTTGGAGCCACGGAACATGCCGCAAGTGTACGAGTCGTGTATGGTGCCGTTCTCTTTCACTAGGTAGTATAAATGTCTCTGAAAATCAAAAGATTAATTAAACCTATGACTGGTGTGCATTATATTAATTACTATGATTTTTATTATTATTTGAGCAATTGAACCAAACAACTGAGTCACTTTTCAACTCTCACTGATATGGGTAGCAGATCTTTTTGTAATGAAGGAAATTGGCTACATTGTGTCAGAAAACAAGCTAATTCATTCTAATCAGAGCACAAGAAGAGGCGAATTGAGCAAGCTGTTCTTCCCTTACCAAACCTAAACCAAACGGGTCACTGAAATTTATTACTCTTCCGCCAAGAAAGAAAAGCCTTAATCAAAAGTTTTGGTGTTACTGCATTATGCAACAACTTATAGGTTATACATAAAAATGAAATATCTCCTTCCATTCAGTACTAAGCTCAACTGAAAGTCCATAAGTGCAACCAAGATTTGAACATGCTAAAGCAGACGGTTACATGATGACTAGGCATTGCAAGTGAAGATCTGAAACCGAAGGAAATTCATATGACCATGGGTATGTACTACACTTTGAGACTCCACCCTACTGTTCCACCATTAAGAAGTGATCTACCGAATTCAAGTAGGTCAGGGCAGCCCAGATGGCAGCTCCTGGTCACAGTGTCTAGAGGCATCAACTTCCGACAAATGCTTGGATGTTATTCATCGCATGGCACTGGAAGCTTAGCGTTTGACCATCTGAAAGATAGCTGAGGCCAGGGGCATTTAGTGTTGCCTCAGTGCACACTTTTGATTGTCAATTTAGAAATAAAAAAACAATCTTCATCATGGGCATTGCGAATGTTTACACCAGAACAAAAGTTAACCAGTGTGAAAACTTCAAGTACATTTTTCATTCATTTCCAGAGCGTTCCGGACAACTTCTGCAGGAGATTAGTGGCCACGAATAAGAACCCAGCTTAATAATTCTGAGCCGTAATCAAAGGCTAACAGCAAGGAATAATAACAATATGATTTACACCCACCTCCTCCCAAGCCCCTGCAAATGGTATCTGTTTGCAAGAGGGCGACATCACAGACCATTAAAGCTAAGCAGGACACAACAGGACGAACTGTCAGATGATAAAAATAATCAATGGAATCCTGACCTCAGGCGTAATGCTGCTGTTATCCACATAGAGCAGGTCTGCCCTAAAATGGAAAACAGTAGTATCTGCAGAATTTTCGGAACTGAGATATGTCACCATTTGGGCTCGTGAAACACTAATACACAAGTTACTGCAGTTTCAGAATGACTCTTCAGTGCTTTATTTAGGGGGTCCCATTTGCAGTATCTGCAAAATCAGTATTAAGGCAAGGGAAAATTGCAGTATCTACCATTTTTCTCAGTTTTGTATTTTTGCAGGTACTGCAGTCTTCCAGTCAATGACACCTGGTGTCAGTGACCGGAGAGACCAACTGTGACCTTGGATTGTTGCCCCATTTAATTATATTTAAATTTGAATAACAACATTTTCTGAGGAATAATGTTAACCATGCTTTGGGGGAGTATGAAGAGGCTCAGGTTGTAGCTTTCTTCTGTGATAGCATGGCAGTACCTTGAGTGTCGGTGGATGAAGAGTACTAAAGTTGAAAAAACTAGACAAGAACTGCCATTCTCCCGTTCTCCCGCAACATCTCTTGGAGTGGCCAAGAAAATCTTAACTATTAGGTGTTTCACTCTTTAAAACCCTTTATGATTTTCTCAAGGAAATGCATTCACTGAAAATCCAGATAACATCACAGCCTATCGTCATAACGGTAAAAATGCCTTTGGAGATATAAGGTAATTTTACTTGAGGATAGCACAACCTTTCAAACACATCTAAAGATTTTTGCCCAGCTACTCACGTGAAATTATTCAGTCGTATGAATGAAAATCAGCAGTTATAAATTGCAAATTGATAATGTATGAATGAGATCTGTAGTAACTTCAGTTTCAGAAACTGCCTAAAAATCTTTTTAAATTTCTATCAGTGGGCGAATTGCAAAACTAATGATTAATGCCATACTAAATGAAGATGAATGTGAGAAATGTCATCTACTTTCTCAGAGGAATGACATTAGCCAAAAACAATGCATTTTTCAGTTCTCCTCGTTCATACTTACACCAACTTCTCCTTGGTCAGAACGGACTGATTTAGCCCTTCGGAAGATGCGTTTCGTTATACCAAGGACTTCTTCATTTCGCCAGGTATTGCACCCACCCCACATGCCACCCAGGATAGGGACGCCGTGCCAGGGATGATCGCGCATGACGTGGAAACACTGGAAAGACAAAGCAAAGATTCATTTATGCATTCATCAGATCGGCTTCTCATCGTCACAGGTCATTGGCGCCGGAGAGAGAAAAAGAGAACATTTCGCCTGTTTTTTATGCATTCCATGACAACAGGAGAGTCAGACAAACAGATAACGTGAGGAATGAGCTGTATGCTGTTACATTGTATCCAGGGCGTTTTTGAATGACACGAAAACAAAAGAAAGTGGAAGCAGCAAGAGGGAACTACACTGATAATTAAATTTAATACGAATTTAAATTCACAAGGTATATTTAGATATATGGCAGGATGTGTGTGTGTGTGTTTAGGACTGCAATGATTTGGCTTCTTACAGGTATCAAAAGAATTCATAGATGAAATTGTTACGTTGTCTGAAACAGATAGGAGGTGATACTTCTGTGTGATGTAATAATAATTATAACGAAGGGTAAAACTTTGAGATAACCTTTCACGTGTCATCAAACACTTCCTGATTGAAAGTTGGATAATGAAAATAATGCGGTAAATATGCTTTAGGGTTTTAAAGACTGAAACCATTCTTGACTATACATGCAGTTACGGTTGCTCATAGATGGGTATTATTATTATTATTATTATTATTATTATTATTATTATTATTATTATTATTATTATTATTATTATTGCAGTGTGTCCATCAGCACTTGGCGATATTATCATTACTATCATTATTATTATTACCAGCTTGTTGGCGCACGCTATGGGCTGCTGCCTCCCCTACCCTCCCGATCCCCAACCTACCCCCCCCCACCCCCACTCGGGCGGACAAACAGAACAGGTTTGCAGGAGGAGGACGGATGTCTCCCCTACCCCCGTTCCCCTATCACCCGGGGCAGAAAAACCGGTTTGCAGGGGTGGGTGGCTGTGTCATGCCTCCCCTACTGTCACCTGGGAAGGACAAACAAGATCAGATCCTATCGAATTTTATTATTATAGATCTTGGACTAGAAATCAAAACAAGAAGATTAAAATATTCCTATATTTTTCTGTCAAAGGTTTTACATTTTCAAAAGAACAGAGGCAGACCAAGAAAAGAAAAACAGGGGAAAACGTAAAACAAGAAGATTATGAAAACAAGAAAGCATGGAGGCTGGGCACTCTGTCAAAGGTCCATTTACATTCCTATATCGTAATAAGAATCAACCTAACTGCTTGAAATTTGTCCTAAAACTGCTCTGAAAATAACCTTGACAGCCTAACTGCTCATAAGATAATCCTCCTACAAGGGGAAATAAACAGGAAAACAAACTAATGCCTCCAAAAATGTAACTTAAAAAAAAAACTACAATTGACAACCTAATGGCTCATAAGATGAAATCCAGTCTGTTAAAAAAACTACAATTGACAACCTAACTGCTCATAAGATGAAATCCAGTCTGTTAAAAAAACTACAATTGACAACCTAACATCATAAGATGAAATCCAGTCTGTTAAAAAACTACAATTGACAACCTAACTGCTCATAAGATGAAATCCAGTCTGTTAAAAAAACTACAATTGACAACCTAACTGCTCATAAGATGAAATCCAGTCTGTTAAAAAAACTACAATTGACAGCCTAACTGCTCATAAGATGAAATCCAGTCTGTTAAAAAAACTACAATTGACAACCTAACTGCTCATAAGATGAAATCCAGTCTGTTAAAAAAACTACAATTGACAACCTAACGGCTCATAAGATGAAATCCAGTCTGTTAAAAAAACTACAATTGACAACCTAACTGCTCATAAGATGAAATCCAGTCTGTTAAAAAAACTACAATTGACAACCTAACTGCTCATAAGATGAAATCCAGTCTGTTAAAAACTACAATTGACAACCTAACTGCTCATAAGATGAAATCCAGTCTGTTAAAAAAACTACAATTGACAACCTAACTGCTTATAAGATGAAATCCAGTCTGTTAAAAAAACTACAATTGACAACCTAACGGCTCATAAGATGAAATCCAGTCTGTTAAAAAAACTACAATTGACAACCTAACTGCTCATAAGATGAAATCCAGTCTGTTAAAAAAACTACAATTGACAACCTAACGGCTCATAAGATGAAATCCAGTCTGTTAACCTGAGGTCATGAGTCTCATTTGTCCTTAGAAGATGCTGAGAGAAAGTGGGGGAGTAATCGGCAGATGGCATTACAAAGAATTTGTTTCCTGTTCAAAGAGCCGGATTGTGGCCATTGTTAATGAATCACTGTCAAAAGGCTGGTTTTGATCTCGATATCCTTTTTTATTTTTCATTCCCATCCTTTTCTAAGTAATTCATCTGATTTCATTTTGATTTGTATTGCAAATACTTCTCCCACAAACTTTGTGAAGGATAGGTCAGTTTGTAATGAGTGCTGTTAAATGAAAGGGTGCAATTATTACTAATCTTTGAAATATTTCTCACCACTGGCGCTTGCTCAAGGACACACGATAAGTGACATTTCATTTTGGACTTCAAGATTATCAGCATTCACAAAAGGAAATTAAAAACAGAAAAGATGAAACGACATGGTTGTCTTCCAACAAACATCTGGACTGCCCTTCCTGGTACCAAGGGCACTGAGTACTTTCTAAATAAAAGTTTGACAAGTTGCTGGAGATGTCAAAGACTTCACAGAAGCACCACTCACCTCATTTGCAAAGCCAGAGATGACTAGAACCAGACCCAAGACAAAACAAGCAAAAAATGTGGAGAAGTTTCTTCGGCGCAATCGAGGTTTCTGTACAGCCGCTACAGCGTGTAATCAAGTCCACCGAAAACAGATCTATCTTTCGGTGGTCTCGGTATATGTATGATCCGCGGCCCATGAAACTTTAATCACGGCCCCGTGGTGGCCCATCCTATATCGTTGCCAGAAGCACGATTATGACTAACTGAACCTTAAATAAAATAAAACCTACTGAGGCTAGAGGGCTGCAATTTGGTATGTCTGATGATTGGTAGGTGGATGATCAACATTCCCATTTGCAGCCCTCTAGCCTCAGTAGTTTTTAAGATCTGAGGGCGGACAGACAGACAAAGCCGTCACAATAGTTTTCCTTTACAGAAAACTAAAACTAGCCAACACTGTGCAGAAGTGGTCATACAGGCTTAACGGATTGCTCCCGACCACTTGTACTCTGCATATACCATCAAAAGCTCAGGAAAGTTGCCAGGAACTGCACCCTCAGATGGAGAAGGAGAGAAAAAGCGAGCAGTGGCCATCCGAGGAAGAAACAATGGCCTCCTTAAGATTCCCAATTCAGTAGATTCTATATCGCCAACCTTCCCTCCCGCAGGAGGTTCCTGATGGACACAGGCGCCTCTAAGTCCATACTGCCTAATTCGAAGGATAAGTTCCAACATATACCAGGCACCCAGCTACGCCTGGTGGCCAACAACAGCAGCGTCATACCATCATATGGCATTGGAACCCTTACTCTTTCACCTGACGGAAAAGAAAATGTTGGTGGGAATGCATCATCTCCAATGTCCAAACGCTCCTGTTCGGACTGCTTGTGGACATGACAAACTTCTGCCTTCTGGCCCTATTCTCATTTCAGATGGGACCACTCTCCACGGGCCCAAAGCAGCCGCCCCTCTCATCAGTAGGGCTCCGCAGGGGAAACAAAAAGGTTGTAAATCTATACTAAAGGTTAGCAGTCACCTGGAAATGCCATAGAGCAGTGGAACAGATGTCGTCGGAAAAAACAAGATAAGAATCAGAAAAAACTACTAAAATACGAAGATTCAGAGATTCACACGGAAAAACTTATTGAAGCCACTGAAGCAATTGTTTTTCGTGTATATTTATATCTGTGTATGTATGTAAGTGTCTGGTGGCTCCCTCTGAATTCTGGTCTTTAAACTATTTGTACAACTTTTTTTCCCCTCCATGCTCAGTCATTACTTAATTGTTCAAGACGATCTGAAAGATTAGTGCAGATACTAACAGTGCCCTCTGTGATCCACTCCCGAACAGCATCCACTTCTCTCTGATATATGGGAGAGTCGGTGTCTCGGACTATGAATCTATCGACGAATTTGTCTCCCAGTGGTCCAAACCTCCAAGCCCGTCCGGTCGAGTTGGTGATGTTTCCTAAAACTGGAATGAAACTAGAGAATTATATGATTGTCATAAAAATTACCAAATAACATTGACTTTTCAAAATGGGCATAACTTCAGATGAAACAAGCATAAAGATTATACCAGAGGACGAATAAAGGTTCACCTAATGTAATTTCCTTATGTGGAAAAGAATAACAAGCCAAAAGAAGTATGGTAAAATATGAACGAAAATCATAAGTAAATACAGATAAAACTACCAAAAATAAAACCGTCATTTGTATAGAAACTTTCTTATTCTAAAAGAAAATTATGAGAAGAACACATGCTAAAGTTTGATCTTTCATATTTTCGATAACTTCATCTTTATCAATTTCATTTCCTTTCGTTCTTTGTCATCATCAAACCGACCAGAAAACAGGCAGTTAAAAACGAGGTGTTCATAGGGATACTGTTATTATCATTATTGGTGTTATTGGTGCAGAAGTCACCACTACATATAATATCTTTGCACGAAATAAAGCAATTAAGAAGAGTGCAGATTTGTTGAAAGTAGCAAAAACTTAAAAACGAATAATGGCTTGCAAGCCACATTTGCCTTTTCTAATTCGCTGTTGTTTTCGGAGGCTAAAATGATATGAGACCAAATCAAGAAGAGAACGATAAAAAATAAGGGAAGTAAAAAACATAAGGGAGTAAGTGAGCAAGCATTCTAAGGAAAAGGAATTGTTTCATAGGGAAGCGAAGGCAGAGAGGAATGCTTATGGCCAAGTGGATCTCAAAATAAAAGACAAATGGAGAGAGATGCTGCCTGAAGTGAATGCAGTCTTTTGGGTCAACGTGATCATCGTTATGAAGTTTTGTTGAAAATAAAAGACAGAAGAGCAGAGCTGGAAGACTTGAGAATGGAAGGTATAAGAATACACGTGGAGTGATAGCTGAGGATACAAAGAGGGCAATTTAGAGGTTGAAAAATGGAAGGACACCAGCATGTGGTGGTGTTGCGCTTACGATGCTGGCGCACAGTGGTGACAGTGTTAATGAGTGCCTCATCTGGATTTGCAAGATAAACTTGGCTGAAGGAAAAGCCCAATGGGGATTTATGGGTGAGAGGAACAATATTTCCACTGCATAAAACCAAGAAGACAAGAACTAGAACATCTCTCTCTCACTGGTAAAATCAATGGAAGTCGGCCAAGAGGAAGACCTAGACAAAAATATATGGATGGATTGGTGAGAATGACTGGAGGAAGAATGTCTGCAGCTCAGTTGCTGCAGAGAGCCGGAAATAGAGAGGAGTGGCGAGCCATGATTGCCGACGTCCTTGGGGATATGGCACCTGGATGATGATGATGATAAAACCAAAGTTTATGGACGCTCCTGTAAAAATATGGGCATAACAGTGCTTTGTATACTTATGACGTGCATGACAGATAAAGTTAGTTGGATGACAAAGGGCTTGATAAGATAAGAAACGTGTGGATTTAGACAAGGAACAGGATATGGGGATCGAATGTTTAATGTAAAACATTTGTGGGAGAAGCATGAAAGTCAAAGTGAAAGAGCTCTGCTTGGTATGCTTGTGAGGAAGAAAAAGAAGCTGAGGATTCCTAATATAGAAAATTAAGTTACTAAGTGGCAGTAGAAGTTTTCTGTGATAAATATGTACATATATGGCAAAGTGGCTGCTCTAGAGTGAAAGTGGGACTGAGACAGAGCTCTCCAAGGTTATTCAATATCTTTAAAGACGAGGTACCAAGGGCTTTCGTGAACTATGTAGGCTACACTCTTCTCGGTACAAAGTAAAATAAAGAAATATAGACACAAAAAGTAAAACAAAGATCAAAGCCATTAACAAGTACAACCTCTTTATCGTCTGTAAGTAGTAAAACAAATAAATGAATGCTTTTCTAGCATGATTTTAAGGGTTTTAAGGATCTGCAGCCAGAATTCACAGATGTAGAATCTAATCAAATTTATGACCCAGGAATTAGGTTAAAATGCCCACAGTTTTTAGAAGAATATTTGCAAAAAACATTAAAACATCTTTAATTTCAATAAGAATATTTTAACATTGTCATATAAAGTAAATATATTTATATAGAAATAACTGAAAACTTTGGTGATAAATGTTTTTCTTTTTCAAGAATTTAGGAACAATTGAAAATCTCATAGACTGATGACTTTACGAGATAGTAATGGGAAATTACGAGAGGGGTTTGAGACATTAAGGACATCCTTAAATGGGTTATTGGTCACAGTTGATAGGATGGGGCGAGACTCACATGTTATGATAGTTTTGTCTCTTTGTCAAACTACCTTGCTGAATATAGAGAAAGAAGAGGAATCCGTATTATCGGAAATTCAAATACAGGTTGAGGCATTGGTTGCCGCTTCTAAGGGGCGAATTTTTGGAGATATTTTACCTCTCGGGTCTTTAGGATCGACTTCAATGAATGCAATATGTCTGTATGGTTCTCAGGTAATTTTTACTGGGGAGAATTTGTATCATTATTATAGTATTTTAAAAGTGAGTGTGTCTGATAGGGGGTTGCTTGTGGAAATTCCGGTTAGTAACTTGAAATCGTTTCGTAGTTATATCATACAACCTTTTCCTAGTGATTTTAATGGTTCAGTAATAGTAAGGGATAATGAGGAGACTGTGTACATTTTGGGGGACCAGTTTCAATCCTCGGCTATTAACTATAAGTCAGGGTGTGTTTTAGTTCATGATATATATATTTGTGACATTAGTATCTTTACCCTCATAAACAATGACTGGTTACGATGTGAGAAGATGTTAGTACATAACCAGACTCCTTCTGACTGTGACTTTCGAATGTTCCAACATGAGTATAAAGAGGCCTCTACGAAGACTCTCAACGCGGTGTTCTGCAATAGCTGCGGGATCTCCATCTGGTGCCATAATTCATCAGATACGTTTCTTCTGTGAGGATCCCGCCTCTTCTATGCGGCATGTAGACTGGTCACGCCGAAGTTTCGAGTCCTGGGCAAGAGTGTCTTCAACTCTACTGCTCGTATCTTCATGCAGCATCTTCATGGGGAAACATCAAGTTGTTCCAGTGCCACTTTTAAGGGGAGTGATCGCCACAATTCCACCACTTCCTCCAATGCCGGAAAATTAACCTTTCCCCGTGCTGAATCAGTACCTCCTCATCGCTACTTTATCAGTGATCGGGGCCTTTGTCGTCACACTCTTCGTGAAGTGGAGTATTTCTCGTGTGTGAAAACATTGTGTGAGTAAACCCTCACCAGAAGATCGGCCTGCCAGGGCTGTGACTGTCTGTTTAGTGCACGAATCTGGCAATTAATGATTGCTATCTCCCTAGTGATGGGGGCAGCACTTCTTTGTGGTGGCCGAGCATCTGAAAAGCTTATAGGTCACTGATATTTTATGAATTACAATGCACAGTAGATGTTTGATTAATAAGTGTGACTAAAGGCATTGGGAAGAACCTTGAGAGAATGTTTAGCTAATTAGTAAAACTGTATACATGTTTAATATGTCAGGTATTCTTGAGACATGAGAACATCCCTGCCTCACAACAAGACTTTGTGAGTTTGTTCGCCAGAAATGCCCAGGTTCCTGCAAATGCATTCATAGGTGTGTTTTTTCTGGGCGGAGTCCCAGGGTGTGAAGGGGTTAGTTATCACACAAATAGTCATTCAAAGATCATCAACACCGAATAGTAATACAAGTCTTCGGTGAAGACTCTGTGGTTCAAGACCTGTCGATTAAGAATTGTGAACATTGCTGTCTGGAGGTAGGAAACATTTTAGATTTCCCAGACTGTAGATTGTTCTTTTCATTTAACATATATCTCACTCGTATCTGACCATTTTTACATTGTGTACTCTATAAGTAACATGGGAGGAATTCCCATACCTTTATTTTTATGCATTTGTTTAACAAGGGTTTTACTTGACTTCTCCAGATGTTTTGCTGAGAAAGAGGTTAAAGATGTAATCACTGGGAATGTACTGGACTTTGACTTATTTTGACCTATTGTGGGAAAACGATGTAGACAGAATGATTAGTTGAATATGGTGGACTTTAATATGTTTGGTCATTTGGTGAACATTAGTATTCCATTTTATTTCATCTCTTGTTTCTTGCAATCCAGTTATTTTAGATTTTTGTCAAATAAATTATTTTGGGTAGCGTTTGTTTTACTGTAGACATGAAAGAGAGAGAGAGAATGAGTGTGTGTATGTACATTTGTGCATTGCCCAATAGATGGGACTTCTTGACTTTTTAGCAAAAGGTAAGCAATGAAATTTTCTCTCGACTGTATAACATATATACATATATATATGTATATCCTGTATATATATATATATATATATATATATATATATATATATATATATATATATATACATATATACACTGTATATATATAATACTTAATGAAATATTTAATGAAAGCAGTTTCAGTGTTATTTCTTTGAAAAATAATTTTACAAAATATCAGCTCTGATGACATTTGCAGTCTACAGAGCTGTTCAAATAAGTCATATGTATGATAATATATATATATATATATATATATATATATATATATATATATATAGATATATATATATATATATATATATATATATATATATATATATATATATATATATATATATATATATATATATATATATTTATTAGCTGACCAACCCGGTGCTGACTGGGAAAACTCTGAATGACAGTCTATGGGTAGGGGGAGGTAAGAAAGAAGGGAAGGGGAGGGAGAAGGGAGAGGAGGAGGGGGAGGGGTGAAGAGAGGGGAAGAGGAAGGGGAGGAAGGAGGAGGAGGAAGGGAAAGGGGGATGGTGAGGGGAAGAGGAGGGAAAAATAATGGAATAGGGAAGGGGGACTGTGAGGGGAAGGAGAAGAGTAGGGGAGGGAAAGTTATGTTCCTCTATCAGAAGAGAATAAAAAACATCTCCACTGCACAAAGACGAATAAAAAAATATCACATTTGTACAATTTGCACTCAGGTGTGTCTGTGTGTTTGTGAGTGTGTGTAGGAGGGGAGAAGGTCAGTCTCGTGCAACAACAGACAGACCCACCGGCTAGGTATGTAGTAAAGTGTTGTTGATGAGAAAATTCACATTTAAGCTAATAAAGAAAAAGGATATACTGTCATCATACATATTGCATGTTGCGATGTGCTTGTAGTTACTACGCATGCGCGAATGAAGAAGACGACTGTTTAGGGAGAAAATCTTTGGCCCTCCTGGTCTGGGTTCATTGCTTTATGGCTATGAAATATGTTTTGTTGCGAAGGCAAAAATATTTAATTTAGCAATATAACCAAGCAGTGAATTATATGTTTAACACTTATATTAATAAGTATCATAAATTATGATCAAATTCACATAAATTCTGATCAAAAATTTGTTATAGGGGATTTGGATTTATTGTTGTAGATTAACCATACATACATTTGACAGCGATTCAAATAAAAAGTGGAGCGTCAGGAGAAAAACGAGAATTAACCTAGTAACAGTGAAGGAAAAGGTGACATAAAAACAAAAATTTCATTTGTTTTGTCTGTGCTGTATGTCTGTCACTGGGTAGGGGTTTGATTTTTTTAGTTAAAAACGTTTCTGGAGTGATATAGAGGCCGAGTGCAAAATTTTGTCTGGGTCTGTCAAATGGTTCAGGTTTCTATAGTGGACAAACAAATATACAAACATTATGTATATATATATATATATATATATATATATATGTGTATATATATATATATATATATATATATATATATATATATATATATATATATATATATATATATATATATATATATTATATATATATAGCATGTTCACACACATGCATGTGTGCAGTGTACGTAACATACTGTATGCACACAGGCATGACTGAAAGTATATAAATATATTTATCTCAAAGATTATTTTGTTCATTTATAGAATCTGCTTACTGTGAAGGTTTTCAGCGTCGCAAAGGTCGAAATGTGGATACTGGCAGGCCAAGCCACAAATCCATTCGTTGACTTTAGGGTCTGAAAGGTTCATGCGATGATAGAGCCTCAAGTTCCATCCGGGATACATTTGTAGCAAGCGAGGAAGAAGGTATTCGACGCCGAGGTAATAGTCACTTAAAAATGGCCCGTAAACCGAAAAACTAGCTACCTGTAAGAGAAGAAATTTAAATAAATGTGCATGTATATATATATATATATATATATATATATATATATATATATATATATATATAGTAAATATATATATATGCATGTATGTATAAATGAAGGATTTAAAAGACATTATTAAAGGATAAATAAACCATCTTTTTTCTGAGTCATTCAGAAAAATTTCTTTGAAGAGACATAAAATTTCAATGGTGCTAAGGGATAGAATACAGTAAATAAGAGAATCACAAGATAGGATGACTGAAAAATATAATCTTCATTTCGATATTCAGAAATGTGTCAAAGGAATATTTTAAACATCCCGTTCTGTAGATCATTTTTTCACATTGCAAAAAATACCCCAGATTTATTGACCACTTTTAGTTTTCTGTAAAAGAAAACTATTGTGCCGGCTTTGTCTGCCCGTCCGCACTTTTTTGTTCGCCCTCAGATCTTAAAAACTACTGAGGCTAGAGGGCTGCAAATTAGTAAGTTGATCATCCACCCTCCAATCATCAAACATACCAAATTGCAGCATTCTAGCCTTAGTAGTTTTTATTTTATTTAAAGTTAAATCTAGCCATAATCGTTTATCTGGCAACGATATAGGGTAGGCTACCACCGGGCCGTGGTTAAAGTTTCATGGGTCGCGGCTCATACAGCATTAGGGTCTATTCACACTATACCTGTACGTAAACGGACATGCACCGGACCGTATCCTGCATGTACTGTACAGGTACATTCATACTGCACCGTATATAATGTATACTCTCCAGCAGTTTAGTCCTGGCCTTCATACGGGAAGCATCTTAAGCAAGTTTGATATATTTAAACATTCTAGTACAAGTGACTTGGCAGTGCAGTGATGGCACTCTTTTAAGAAGAGGGAGAGAAGAGAAAGGCGTGAAAAAAAAAAGCAAAAAAGGCGTAACTGGGTGCATAAATCTCTGAAGAAGAGGAAAATTGAAGGAGAATGCTTTACACTATATAAAAACTAATGGACGATGAACAAAAACTCCATAAGTATTTTAGAATGTCGAGAAACCAATTTAGTGAATCTTGTTTGATCAAGTCAAATAATGGAAGTGTTCTAAATTTAAGTCTTGGTTTGTTTCAACTCGATGCTTTCATTATTAGAAAAGTTGTTGATAAATATAAGCAACAAAATTAATATTCAGTTTTATACAATGTTTTTGGATTTTGTATGGTTAAGTTTCGGTGTCTCTTATGTTAAGTCTATGGTTGTGGTTAGTGACTGCGGGATCCCGGATTACCCTGGATCATCTCTTTATTTATTACCCTTTTGACAGTTAACCATCTGGTATTCTTGATATTTTTGTTTACCTTGATATATATATATATATATATATATATATATATATATATATATATATATATATATATATATATATATATATATAGTAGTCAAATATAGTAAATTAGGTAAGATTTTAGCATAATTCTGTGGAATTCCAAGTCTTTCTCTGGTAGATAAGTGTGGAGGGGTGTAGCCCAAACTGTCAATCATTTTGACATATTACTGTGAAGGGTCAGGGCAAACAGTCTCTCTCTCTCTCTCTCTCTCTCTCTCTCTCTCTCTCTCTCTCTTAGGGATAACTTGGTTAGTTTTCACACATAGCTGTAAGCCTTATATGTTTAAGGGTAATGTTGTAAGATGACTTTTAAATGATATTAAAGGGTTTTAGGATGGTAGTTTAAGCTATATTTGGTGAAGGATGATAGTTTAAGGTACATTTGGTGTTTGAAATATTAAAATAGGCAGCTATAAGTGGTTTTAGAAGGGGTCTTTGTTATTTGAACTATCAAAATAGGCAGTTATAAGTATTTTTAGAGGGGGCCTCAAGTATTCATGAATTTTATCTATTCATGGGTGGTTGTAGCCTATACTCCCCATGAATACCAAGGGTGACTGGTTAGTATACAGTATATATGAAAAGCTTATAGGTAACAAGTACTTTATGCATTACAATATGCAGTAGATGTTTAATTAACAAGTATGGCGGAAAACCTTTCTGAAAACCTTGAGAGGATGTTTAGCTGTTATCTGACTCGTTTTCTAATTAAGTAAAACTGTTACTTCAGGTATTCCCAAGACATGGGAACTTGCCACATGACTTAGTGAGTGCGTTCGCCGGAAATGTCCAGGTTCCAATGAAGGTGTGTGTATGTGTGTTTCTTTTGGGCAGAGTCCAAGGGTGTGAAGGGATTAGTTATGAGCAAAATGATCATTGGAAGACTAACACTGAACATTATTAAAAGTCTTCAGTGAAGACTCTGTGGTTCAAGACCTATTGATTAAGACTGTGAACATTGCTGTTTGGAGATAGGAACCACATTTTATTTCCAAGACTGTAGATTGCTTTTTTCATTTATTGTCTTTTGTGTCAAGCATTTCTTATATAGTGTGTACTTTATAAGTAACAATGGGGAGTAATTCCCATATCTTATAAGTAACAATGGGGAGGAGTTCCCATTTCTTTATTTTTATGCGTTTTGTTTAATAACGGATTTATCTGAATTCTTCAGACGTTTTGCTGAGAATGAGGTTAAAGATGTACTCATTGGGAATGTACTGGACTTTGACTTATTTTGACCTATTGTGAGTTAACAGTGTAAAGATATTATTTAGTTAAATATGATAGACTGTAATATGATTGATCTTTTGAGGAACTTTAGTATTTCATTTTATTTCATCTCTTATTTCTTGCAATCTAGTTATGTTAGATTTTGTGAAATAAATTATTTTGCATAAAGCTTATTTTGCTGTAGACCTGAGAGAGGAGAGAGAGCGAGAGAGAGAGATAATGCAGGGTGAGTGGATACAGATATGCACTACCAGTTGCCTTTTTGATGCGGTCACAACCAAGCCACCAATAGATGGGACTTCTCGATTTCGTAGGTTACAGGTAAGCAAATACAGGCAGTCCCCGGTTTACGACGGTGGTTCCGTTCTTGCGCCGCGTCGTAACCCGAAAATCGATGCGTAAAGCGGAGCGATGGCATCTGACGCTTAGAAAATTCTGTAAGAAATTTGAAACAAAAGTTATGACCTTACTTTAATCACTTGGGTATGCTGCATGTTGTTTCTTGATGTTTTACCTACATTTTGATGTGAATTGTGTATCCAAAACTGTAGTGGTTCTGGAATGTAAAAATTTAATTTACTACAAAGTACAGTACTGTACAGTAAATCCTGTATGCAGTAAAGTATAGAGTACTGTACATATACTGCACAAAAGTAAAATACAACATGTTATACAGTAACACAGGTGTACAGTACACTGTACTGTACTGTAATTTATACCAAAGAGTTTATAAAAGATAAAAAAAAAAGTGAATTCCTTACTTTTATTTTGGAAACCCCGTGCTTCTTAACCCTGGAAAAATGGTGTGGCCTCATGATTCAGGGGGATTCTGGAATGTAAAAATTTAGTATTAGTGTACATATAATACTGTACAGTAGTCCTGCATGCAACAAAGTACAGTACTGTACTGTATAAATACAGAACAGTCAGTATTTTACAGTAAGTATAAATATAAAAATTATAAAAAATTTAAATTCCTTACCTCATTCAGTGATTGTCAACTGTTACAACCGCAGGCTAGGTTGGGGAGATGGAGATTGTATGCGTGGGGAGCCTGCAATAGTAAAGGATAAAATTGCCAGAGTTTGTACTGTATGTGTTACACTGTTCTGTATCCAGTTCAGGTATTTCTGAAACCTATGTTCCAACAGTACAAAATAAAAATATGAATGCCTTACCTAATTTCAGTGATTTTTAGAAGATGGAGGCGAGGATGAGGAGCTCTAGTAAAGAGTGCTGAGCAGTCTGGAATATTAGAATGAAGACGTTACTTTATATTTATCAAATGTACTGTACATATGATATTTATAACGTAAAAACAGTAGAAGAATTCAGCCTTGAGTGATTTGAAAGATGTAGGCTACATGAGGAAGGTTTTGTACAGTTCAGTAGAGGTCAGGTTAAGGTGCATGTCAGTCTGGAATGATAATGTATGATAAAGGTGATAAAAAGTACTTCTGTGGATTTCATAAACAGTACACACTAATTTTATAAAATGTATAACAATTTATAAAACAGAAAGTGTTCTTGCAAATTCTAGTGGTTAGCTTGCTTACTGGGATGGGCATATGGTAGATGAGAACAGGGGCTATGGTGTGGCATCTGCAGGTGCTTGGGGAGTCTGCAATGAAAAGGTGATGATACTGTACACAGCAGTACTGTACTGTACTGTATAAGTATAATAACACAATTTAAAACAATGTAGGCTAATAGAAATTTCTAAAAAGTGAAGAATTCCTTACCTGGTGGACATGAAATGGGTGCAGGTGAATTTGGAGTTGAGCAGGGGACACCCATCATTTATGGAATGATAAAGATAGAAATTACCACACAGGGGTATGTATGCAATAAGCTACTGTACTGTATACAGTTTTATAAAGTGATTTGAAAGAAAAAAAAGTCATGAAATCCTTACCTGATGGGGCTGGAGAGGGGATAAGGTCAGCTGAGTTGGGCCGGGAGGAGGCTGTAACATGTGGATCTGGAATGATAATGATTATGTAAAAGTTACAGCAAAATACTAAAGCAATAGTGTACTGTACAGTGGGTGAAGTGCAGTACACTTTGTAACTTTATTTATAAAAAGTATAAAACATTAAAACATTAAGAATTCCTTACCTGGTGAAGTTGGAGAGGAGATTAGGAGGTCCCGTAACTTCAAAACCCTGGAATTCTTCAGGGTCAGGACTGTCATCACTACCAAAGAAGTCTGGAATGGCACATAATGAAATAAATTAGGTTATGCGATAGTAAATATAAATTTGTACCATATGTACAGTGCTGTATGTACAAATGATTTTCATGCACATAAAGTATAAAAATTAAACACTTAGGAATTCCTTACCTGATAGAGGCTGGAAAAGCTGTGGGAGGTTACTGCAGGTACAGGTTCAGGCTCAGGTTCTGATTCATAGCCAGGTAGAGGTTCTGGGAATCTGGATTGGAGTGCTTCTGCAATGGTACAATGATAAAATTTGCCAAGGTTATGCTGTGTATCTACAGTATGTAAATATAAATTGCAGTAACATTTTTATAAATATTATTACAAGTTATAACAATTTATATTACAGCAGTTAATAAAAATAAAGTTGAGAAATCCTTACCTAGACTAGGAGTGAGTGGTGCTGAAGACTTCTTCACGAAGAAAGGAGTCTAGCCCTAGACTGCACTTTCTTCTTCAGCTGCTTCTCCTTCAGCGCCTCCCTGTATACGTAGTAAGATCAGCATTCCTCTGCGAATCTCAAACCTGGCAATGTTAGGGTCCTCACCCTCAAATGCAAACATTTCTCCAGTGAGCAAACCCTCTATCAAGCCCTTGATTGTTAATTCCTTGACCTTTGGTTGTGGTGCCTCTTCCTCTGCCGATCTGCTTCTCCAGCTCAATGAGGTCCTCCGGTGACAATTCCTCTCCATTGGGATGCCAGCAGCTCAGTGACATCCTCAGCTTCCAAGTCAGTTTCGGCCTCTTGCTTGGCCCAACAATTTTCCTTGTCACAGCCTCAACATCTTCTGCCTGCTCCAAACCCCTTAAAACTATTCACAAACTGCGGACACAGTTTCTTCCACGCACCAGTAGAGTCGACACTTTAGCGTCCCAAGCACGTCGATGTTCGTCACAGCATCTGCAATGTTGTAGCCCTTCAAAATCTTTCAGAGTCAACTCCTTGTTACCTTCAGCGGCCCGTAAAGCCGCGTGTGTCCTCCCCTCCAGGTAGGCATGCGCCAGTTACTTAATGACTCCTAGTCCATCGTGTATGAGGATGTAGTATTTGGTGGTAGATACACCACCTTCACATTAGGGTTCATATTACTAAGATTAGCCGGGTGACCAGGGGCATTGTCTGAACAAGCAGGACCTTAAAAGGCAGACCCTTCGAGGCACAATGCCTTTCCACTCACGGGCACAAGTGGTCATTGAACCAGTCCTCGAAGACCATCAAAGAAGTAACCCAAGCTTTCTTATTGGACTTCCAAATGACGATTGACTCACCGAAAATGCCCTTAAAAGCCCTGGGATTTTTTCTGAGTACTAGCAGGCTTAAGCTTCAAATCGCCATAGCATTTTTAAAGTAAAGTCAGCCTCTCCTTACCAGCTTTATGGCCTGGTGCTGGCCTCACTCCTTGAAATATGTACGATTTGAAAAACCTTTCCAAAATAACCCTGTCTCTATCTACATTAATACCTGGTCAGCAGTGTAACCACCTTCCTAAATTATCTCAGCCAAACCACTGAAACTTTCTGCCCCTCGTGTCAGCGCTAACACTTCACTTACAACTTCATTATTGCAAATTTACGAGCCTTGAAGCGGATTAAACCAGCTTCTGTGGAAAATTCTTCACTAGCACTGCCCTTCCCCATTTTCTTCACCACTGCGCATGCAGCTCTAACCCAACCTATCTGATCACGCTCGGGCTCACTGGAACACGCCGTTGGTTCTGGTCTTCCAGCCAGATCAACAATAACTTCTCCATCTCACTACGTTCTGTTCTACGTTGCTTCACGTTAATGCATTGCACTTCATTGGTGCAGCGTCTGCACATGTTTCGAATCTGCTGCTTGTCCTTCACTATATTGTAACTTAGTCAATTCTGCTAAGGCCCAAGGCACGGCCTATCACGGTGTTACTTTCACCCTTCTCCGGCTTAATTCGTCGTACCGACTTCCATGGTGATGCTCTTACCTCGGCTTCTTGGATGCACTAGCATCAGATGATACATTCTGCCGTTTGGAGCCATAGTGAAGGCACAATTCACGAGAAAAACTGCAGCTAAAAAGAAAGCAACGAAAATGAGACAACGATACCTAACTCTCTTGAGCAAACACGTGAGTGAGGAAAGGGTTGTTTGAGGTATTATTCTGCGGCCTGCGTGATCTGACCCAGGAAGGTCGTTTATCCGGTCAACTGCTGTACAGTACCAGTGCGGTTACATGCAGGCGCGTCGCTCACGAAACTGGTTCAAACACCCACCTTAGAGACGGACGCGAAAAAGTCGCCTTGCAATGTATTTTATGTTGGCAGAAACTGATTTTTGATTACTGTTAAACCAGAAACGGATTTTTATAAATATCGTAATTAGCGTCGTAAACAGGCTGCGTCGTAAACGGGCTGCGTCGTAAACTCGAAACAAACGTCGTAAGCCGGCCTGGATTTTTTAATGAATATATCTGAAAAACCGTCGTAAACTCGGAACGTCGTAAGCCGGAACCGTCGTAAGCCGGGGACCGCCTGTATAATATATATTGAAATGAAGGAAACTTCTTTCCAAGCAACTTCACCAGCCTTGAATATTACTAAAGTAAGAGATGTAAGAATAAAACTCATTTTACTCACTTTTAAATAAGAGAGCTTTGGGTATCATTCTCCCCTTAACCAATTTTCTCTCTCTTTCCCTAGATGGGTAAGCCCTTAATACTTTCTTCGTTCAAAGTGACTGCCAAAGGTCCTTATCCCTAGGTGCAGCCTTCAAGGATGCAAATCCTCGCCGGAAGCGGACAACAAGCAAAGGAGAAAAAAAGAGAAGGCACCCTGCCCATAGCAGCTGAACATGTGGCCTGCAGCCATGACACCTGGGAAGGTGACCCACATGCATGCCCATTTAGAAAACAGATTGAGCATTGACTACAACGCCAATTAGAGGGATGCCCAGGCATAATCCTCCGAAGCATTACAAGGGCCACCGACCGAGAGTTCAATCCCGAGTTCGATCTGAGAAGTGGCTGAGAAGCAGCCAGAGCTTAACCGAGGACGCTTGCCGTCCTTCCCTCTTGCCTGTCCCTTGTACTCCCTCCATGTGCTCGTCCTTGAGCCAGTACCTTTTGTAAATGGCATCCCCTTTATTTTCTCCCTCCACCGCCGACACCCTATCAGACGAGGACACCATCATCCTGACGAAGGTAATGTGCCGAAATAAGGTTTCTTTTACTCAGTCACAAGCATGTAATTCCTTTGCCTAACTTATGTTCCATTTCATTGTGAGAGTACCCTAAGTACCGTTCTATTGAAGTGTTAAGTGTTAACGTGATTGTGTAGTGAGTGATTGTAACTGAGTTGCTTGGCACTATCCGTGCATTCCCTCAGTTCCCTCTGAGTGTGTTATTGTTTTGTGCAAGTAACCATCTTGCATTCTTTAATGTCTTCAGAAGCTAACAGAGGAAGAACTAAATTCCAAAGCTAGGGTTGAAGCTCAGGAAATGGTTACCAAAGTTCAGAGCAATGTCTCAAGAGTAAAGATATAGTTACAAAATCCAAAGATTATTGTTTTCCAAAGAGCATATGTGAGAAGTTGTTACTTGAACTATTACAAGCTAGGCCTTAAAGGTGAGGAAATAGTCACCTTGCAAAGTGTTGCTGTTTACTTGGCATGTATGAGAGGTGTAGCATAAACATTATTATACAACATTAAACTCAAAAATGTCCTATAAAAAAAAAAGCCACCTTGAAGAAATTAACAAATTGCTGAGAAAAGGTAAGGCTGGACTCATCCATCAGACAAATTACATTTGATACTGCACTCTTAGAAGACAAATGATTGTAACACATTGGCAGTTAAGTCAGGCTGAAAAGATAAATGAAAAATTATCAGTACTGGAACAAAAATTTATATTTCTGAGAGGTGTATTCCTGAGATAAATATAACATAACCTGGACAACCAAATGACTGAATTACAATTTCATTAAACAGAAATAAGAATAGAAAGAGAGATGAAGGAGAAATAGATATTAAGTGTTTTGAGGGTACTAAACGTAACCCAGTTAAGGGATTGGCGGATAGAGAAGAAGCAAATCAAGGCTGAATGTGAAAGAGAGAAAAGGTTCGGAGATCAAATGAACAAGGCAAATTCAATGAGAAACCAGTTTTGTGTGTGAGTAAAAACTGTATCTCGAAACAAAACAAGATTGAAATTAAAAGTTAAAGCTTCAGGTTATTTGCGCAATGGTCTTCTTCAGCCAACTAGATTAAAATACATGAAATTATTATTAAGACAAGAAAATAACTGAATACTGTTACAGCCAGGGAGAACATCAAACAATCTCTCAAACTTAACCATGAAATGGTGGTCACGAAATGACTGTTGCCTCATATCTGTGTGCCAGACGTTGTAATCTACCACCCTTCTGTGACATGCTTCATTATTCCTGTATGATAGGTTTCACTCCCAACAGTTTCTTGCAATGGTAATGTTGAAGCAAAGTCCCTATCTGCTATTTTTGTTTTTTTATCTTTCAGTCTTATATCCATCCCTCCAATTGTCTTCCTAGAAAAAATAACTCACAAATCTTGCATTTTACAGCATATATCCCTATAACCTTCCATATTTCCACCACATGCAACATCAAAACAAGTCAAATCTTGGGAATAAAGCTAGTGGTCTCCAGACTACTGTGTATCTGTCTCTTCACACTGTTGACCTCTTGGAACAGCCTGGTAGACCAGTAAGGTTCTTGCATTAACACCCTGGAGACCAATGGACTAAATACAGCCATGCCTTACCAAAAAGAAATAAAAGTTACTAACCGACTCAGTATGGCACTTAAGTTCTGGCTTCACTCTTTCTTGAAACCACAAGGTCATCCTCCACCTGCTCAGTAGGCACAGCATCAATCATGGTAATTAATGGACTAAGGCCATGCCTGCCAAGACCGAAGGCCACTGATGGATTATACAAGATGCCTAGGATCAGGCTTTCTCTCCCTTGAGAGCCCATAATCATCCTTGGTAAACTCAGCACAGATTTTCCATCAACCCTAATGCTTCACAGCCATGCCTACTGATACAAAAAGCACTAACAGACCAAATATGGCATTCAAGCTCTGGCTTTGTTCTCTCTCTCATGAGCTTATGATTGTCCCCATGAGCACAGTAGATCCAGCACAGTTCTCACACAGAACCCCTAGTAAATGATAGACTAAATATGGCTGTACTTACTGCTATAAAGACAATCTTGTAAGGAAAAATATTGCAGAATGTCCACGGATGAACAAACATAAATCCCATCAACCTCCATCTTTCTTCTTTCTAAATGGGTGAACTACTTGTTTCAGAGAATGAAGTTACAGTTCCATCCCTGCAACACCAGAAGCTCAACAAAGTACCGTAGGTAAACTATGCACTTGAGTCGATCCCAGATACCCTCTTCCCCAGATTGCATGTTGGTGGGACTGATCACCAGGTTCTCCTTGGCCCTACCTGCCTGTGCCTGATGGGCCATTGAACTGCTGAACGCTTTGCTGGGAGACATGATAGCAATGGCATCCTAAGAACTTTAGTCCCTGTTTACACTCCCAGAATAGGACACTGATGGTAAACCCAAGAAGGTTGGCCTGGTGTGGGAAATATCTCTGTAAACTTTCAACCAACATTCGGGCTGCCTTCCTCAGTGCAATGGGCATATCTGTGGTGGACCTCATAAAGAGGAGGATGTGTTGCTGGAGGCCTCCAAGGCTTGCAGCATATCACCCACTTCTGTGGCAAAAATCAGACCCCACAGCAGTCCTCTGTTGCATATACTCCCACAGATTCAAGAAACCAGCCATGAACTGTGCCCTGGATTTTGACACAGGCAATTTCAGTGGGTACTGACTTCATCTCCAGAGGATTGCCAGAATCCCCTGGGCAGAGATCGAAATCTAGTGGCTATCAATGGCAGCTCCATACCATCATACAGCCACCAAAACCTCAATCTTCATTTCTGTTCACTGGATAAAAATACTGTAGGACTTCATAGTCTCTGATGTCCACGTCCTTGCTTAGCTCTGCCTTCTGGATTTGACCTCCTTTCTGGAGGACAAATTTGAAAGGTCCCTCTTCAAAAAAATTACAACAGGTAACAAAATATACACATAAAACTGATTACATTGAAAATGTCAATGCATGATATTGTGAAAATAGAATTTTTATGTTTCAGAATAAAGGAATTCTGAGTTCATACTTACACACAAACACACACAAAATTCCGTATACACATTACTTGACATTGGCAATAGGAAGTACAGTGCAATGACACCCATCGCCATACCAACATTTTTAGAGTTAAATTTCCTGTTGAATTCAAATCTATATGCTTTTACGTGCTATAAGCACATTCCTGGAAAATGATATATCCAGCTGTCTGCTCTCAAGCACATCCCCTAAAAACTCCAGTAGATCTCATTATGTACCCTTGTGAATGATGAAATTAAGTCAAAAATCACTGTCTGGATTCACTATTAACCTGTATATTATTTGCAGTGGTATTAAAATGTGGTAACATTTCCTGATTAATAGGTTATTGATTCCACCAGTTCATGATGTTCGTATGCAAGTTCTCTTTTACATTGCTGTGCACCTACAAAAACTGGTAATCGTGCTGAGAGGGAACTGAGCCCTCAATTTTACGGTCATATTAGTGATTTTTCGTTTATGCTAAAGTTAAGTACTTAATAAGGCACCTTAAAGTGAACAAAAAGCAAAATTTCATTATTAGTATCATAGTCTATATGATTTTGCACTTGGTTGCTCCACTACTGAGGAGGAATTAAAATCAGATAGAGCAACATTTCATTCTGAAATATCTAACTTACTCTCTGGTTAGGTCCTCTTAGCGTAGCCCAGTCTCCACAGATGGTCTCTCCATATGCAGCTTTCACTGTTCTGAGAACTTCTTCAACATCAGGGAATCTCTTGGGACAACCGTGTGGTAAGCGAGCTCGCACAGTTCTGTTGCAGTGACAAATTCCCAAGTTGAAGGTGATGTCACAGTCACTCACTGTTATCTCATTCGTTTGAAAGTCGCTGCTATTAACATACTCTTGCCTTGCTGCTCTTCTTACCACAGTCACCGGCAATAGGAAGTACAGTGCAATGACACCGATTATGGAAATTAGCCTCTTGTCTCGCAAACATGCCCTCGGCCGCATCTGAAATAGTGAAATATGTCCAGTAAAACTTTTATCGCTTTAATGTTTGTCTTTTCATTAGTTGTTCTCCTGATCGACTAATTTTCTTGATTTTTTTATTTAAAGGTAAGACGTATCAAAAGTTCAAATATTATCACTTTCAGTTAGAGCACTAATAGTTCTGGCAGCACACAGAGCCACTACAGGAAAACAAAATATGTGGGGTTCATTAGTTCCAAGCTAAACCTCGAGGTTAAGGAGCGTTTGTCTTCTACGAACAGGAACCAAAAAGCTATGGACAATCTTACCTGGCTTCTAAGACTCTTTTGATAAATTCATGTTATTAGTATTCATAATTAAAGCATCTTTGAATGCCAGACCTCTGAAACAACACTTCCTTCATCAAAAATTTTTCATGTTTCTTAGTTTATTCCTAGTTCATTGCTTATATGATTAAGAAAGGGTTACATTTTTATTTACGCAATTATTTATCAACCATGACATTGTTTTTTCTTGGACAGTGTCTTTTTTGTAAAACACATGTAAGTTTTTTTGTCCCCTTGCAAAGCCTGATAAGATGGCGTTTTTGCAAAAAAATGGTAACCATATTGGATTTGAATTTCTTTTCTCTAACGAACTGGTGACCGTGGATCCGACAGCATTTGATTCTAAAGCTTCTCTAATCTTGATACCATCTTAATGTTGCTTATTTTTCCCCCTTTCATTGTTAAAAAAATTCAATTAAGATTCACCACACTGAAAAACTGTTGATAAAGAAAATCCTATATCGTTTTTTTTAGCTACCCAAATACCACCTGATCCTCAATCCCTAACGTTAATGAGAAAAAAGAAACACTAAGCGATGCTGCTGTATGTATGGTTCCTTGCAAAATGTATAATAAATCTTACGTTGGTTCCATGTAAATAAACCTGTACCAGAGAAATATTGAACATCAACATTAAGACAGGCACATGAAAATTCTGTCATTGCTGATCTCATTGATAACAACCTCAGTATAAACTGAGATGTATCAAAAATTGTTATGGAAGAACATCCCATTTCAAAAGTCTGAATCTCAAAGCTGCTCTTATCAAAGGGCAAAGCTTTATACTGAAGGCACTTTGAAAAAATTAGCATAGCTTTATACAGTACAGAATCTTCTATACAAATTTTGTTATAATAATAATTCTAATTTTATTTGCTTTTTTCACCATGTAACTTTCTATTATCTGCTAAAGAAAGTGACGCTAACACCATCTGCTAGCACCACATCTCTGCAAGATAATTAACTAGATAGACATGGTGAGTAATAGTGCTTATTAAGAATGACGGACTAGTCCATATGGTGATAACTATGGCT
Source organism: Macrobrachium rosenbergii (assembly GCF_040412425.1). Lineage (NCBI taxonomy): Eukaryota > Metazoa > Arthropoda > Malacostraca > Decapoda > Palaemonidae > Macrobrachium > Macrobrachium rosenbergii. Next base: position 511,281 of record NC_089754.1, on the reverse strand, counting down.
AGGATTCAAACCCCAGGTCGTTAGTGAGAAAAAAAATCTGCATTATTTGGTAACTGAATTAGCCTAACCTAAGACTTATTTGAGAACTTAGTGTAGGATACCACACTAACCTAGCTATTGGGGGTTGGGGTGGGGGAGCTTGGCAGGGGGCAAACCAGCCCAACTCAGCATCGAACCCAAGCCCAGATAATTAGGGAGGGTTGGTGTCAGGAAGGGCATCTGACCATAAAAACCTAATATGCCAAAACCTAATCTGGCATGAGCCACAATACAGAACAGAATAGTGCTCGGGCATACTCCGTAAATGACACACACATCCGTCGCCTTAACCCTGCAACTGTGCGAGGGTTACTGCATCATGAGCAGGTGCAGCTAAAGAAGTTATGTAACATAGGCTTTATAGTGTGCCAGCTTAATGATGGGTCCATGATGGGGAGAGGAAGGGAATTGGCTGATTTTATGATGAGGATGAAGGTGAATGTTTTCTGTGTTCAGGAAACGCGACGGAGAGGAAATAAAGCAAACAAGCTTGGTGATGGATACAAGTTGTTTAATAATGGAGCGATTGCACTAGGTAGAAATGGCGCTGGTATAATTCTGTCAGGGGAACTGAAGAATGCAGTGAGAGAAGTGCATACTTAAGGAAGAATGACTGAATCATGAGATGAAGGTATGCAGTGGAGCAGAAGTGATGAATATTGTTAGTGCATATGCACCACAAGTGGGTTGCACAGAAGAAGAGAAGAACTACTTCTGGAGTGAAATGGATGGAGTGATGCAGGAGGTGCAAGAGCATGAGAGGGTTGTGGTGGGGGCAGATCTGAATGGCCAAGTGGGAGGTGAAAGTGACATAACTGGATGGGTGCATGGAGGCCATGGGATAGGTGAGAGAAACCTCGGAGAGAGTATAGTTGACTTTGCCATGGCATCTGACTTAGCAACAGTAAACACATTTTTCAGAAACAAAAGGGAACACCTAATTACTTATAGGAGTGGTGGTAGATGCTCTCAAATAGATTACTTTCTTCACAGGAGGCAAAGGCTATTGCAAGTCAAAAATTGCAAAGTTATCCCAGCCACCCATGTACCCCCTAACAGAGACTTTTGTATATGGATTTGAAGCTGAAAAGAGAAAGGAAAATCAAAACATAAGGAATAAGGAAAATCAAGTGATATAAATATTAAATGATGGTGATAAGAGAAGAGAATTTAAATGGAAGGTGTTGGAGGAAATTGATCTAATTATTGAAGATGTTCTGGAATGATGGACACAAAATAATTTAAGTTTTCCTTGATTAATTTAATTTCTTGATAAATTAACCTTTGTAATTTAACTCAAGAATCAA